>NC_025689.1:24982242-25025571 GCF_000633955.1 Camelina sativa
AAAATTTTTATCGGTCTGTTTAAGTCCGAGTATGGTTTCTAGGGTCGGGGTCTTACATTTGGTATCAGAGCACGGTTATAGTTCTAGGACATGTTCATATAGCGGGTGCATGAGTTATTGTTACTAAAGCCATCCTTCCTTGCCAAGAACGTCTCACGGTAAGACTGGTCATGTATAGATTATAGGGTGTGATAGGCTAAGTTGGTTTGGACGCTAACTTAGAATCGGTTATGGTATTTCAGATGGCACCCAACACTCGTAACTCAGCTAATACCTCGGCTAGACCAGTAGTCGGAGGGAACGTTGAGGATGCACCGAACACTACCGCGGTGAACGCTGGGCTAGTAGGTGCAAGGACCGGTACGGAAACCGGAGAACATGGACCCGATGGAGTCGGTACAGGAGCGACGGCAACAGTGGGTGCAGGTACGAATGCGAATGCGAATGTGGGGATGGGGCAAGTATTGGAGACCTTGGTCCAGATACTGAACCAAGTGACACCACCGCAGGTCGCAAACCCGCCTGTACCTAACGTGGTGCCAGTGGTGGCAGCTCCTTCGTACTTGACTATCATGGATCACATGCTCAAGTTGGGTACGCAGTATTTTAGTGGAGTAGCGAACCCTACCGAGGCTGATGATTGGAGAAGTTGCCTCGAAAGGAACTTTGACTCGGTGCGTTGTCCGATGGAGTATCGGAAGGACATCGCCACCCATTACCTGTCCGGAGAAGCCCATGCGTGGGGGACATGCATGGCAAACCGTATGGTTAACCCGAATTATTCGTGGGAGACTTTTCGTGGGCTGTTCCTTGCGAAGTATTTTCCGCAAGAAGCTATCGACCATCTTGAGTCGGAATTCCTGGATTTGAGACATGGGGACCGGTCCATGCGAGAGTATGAGACCGAGTTCAACCGACTCAAGAGGTACGGTGGAAATGAGATGGTAGAGGAGCAAGTTCAGATACGTCGGTTCTTGCGAGGCATGAGGGTGGATGTCCGCAACCGGTGTATGATTTGAAACTTCGGGAGTCTTGCTGAGCTGGTGGAGAAGGCGGGCATGTTAGAGGACGGACTGGCTGAGGAAGCTCGGCAGAACCCTGGAGGAATCGCGGTGCAGCAGGCACCGATATTGAAAACTGAACCGGGAAATGGGAGTAAGAACACTGGGAGTCGGAAACCTACGGGTAAGGGCAGTGTGCGCCTTTGTCTGACTTGCCGTAAGAGACACTCGGGGCAGTGCCGATAGTTGATGGGCACTTGTTTCAATTGCGGTGAGAAGGGTCACATGGAAAGCAGCTGTCCGAAGAAGGGGAGCGACACACGAGTGTGTTACCAATGTGGGCAGCCGGGTCACATTAGGCCAGACTGTCCGCAATTGGGAACGCAAGGCCAGAAACGGGCCAGCGAGGTGCTGCCGCCACCAACGCCGAAATAGCCGGCGATTATGCCTAGGGTGTATTCGATCGCGGACGGGCAGGTGGAAGCGAGCACTTCACAGCAGATCACTGGTAAGTTAAATACTCACCTTAGTGAATTTCTTGCATGAATATTGTGTGTGTGTGTGTGTGCGTGTGTTTGTTTGTGTGTGGGTAGGTTTTTAGCAAGTAGAATTGTGTAGGGACTTTACTCATGGGCGGCGTGAAACTCATGTGATGTTTGAACCCGGGGCTACGCATTGTTTTGTGAGTCCGGATATGATTGGGAAAGGTGGTTTTCGGAAGGAACCCGGAGATCATTTTGGTTTAGTACAGGCAGTGGGCGGTCAAGTGATGTTTACGTACGGAGTGGTGCGTAACATCTCTGTCATGGTATGCGGTATGGATATGCCGGCAGACTTAGTCATATGTCAAGTAATGGCACACGACGTGATATTGGGCATGGACTGGCTAAGCAAGCACCGAGCTCACTTGGACTGCTATCACGGGCGAGTATTGTTTGAAACTGCTAAGGAGATGGTAGTATATCAGGGCATCAGGCCATTGCCGGGGAACTTGTTAGTCTCGGCGACGCAGGCCAAACAGTTGATCAGTAATGGGTGTGAAGCTAACTTGGCTTCGATCATGATAGAGGAAGCAGGTACGGGTGCAGAACTATCAGAGATACCAGTGGTACGGGAGTTTGGGAGCGTATTCGAACCCTTGTCCGGGTTACCACCATCACGGTCAGATCCATTCACTATTGAGTTAGAACCTGGTACGGCTCCAATATCGAAAGCTCCGTATCGTATGGCACCGGCGGAAATGGCCGAGTTAAAGAAGCAACTAGGAGAGTTGATGGAGAAGGGATTTGTGAGACCGAGTAGCTCACCATGGGGTGCGCCGGTACTCTTTGTAAAGAAGAAGGACGGTACCTTTCGACTTTGCATCGACTACCGAGGATTGAATAAGGTTACGGTGAAGAACCGGTATCCTTTACCGAGGATCGACGAGTTGTTAGATCAACTTCGAGGAGCCACATATTTCTCGAAGATTGATTTGGCTTCGGGATATCACCAAATCCCTATAGAGGAGTCCGACATTCGGAAGACAGCCTTTAGGACAAGGTACAGCCATTACGAGTTTGTGGTCATGCCGTTTGGGTTAACCAACGCCCCAGCAGCATTCATGAAGCTCATGAACAATGTTTTCCGAGAGTACCTGGACGAGTTTGTGATTGTGTTCACAGACGACATTTTGGTTTACTCGAAGAGCAAAGAAGAGCATGCAGCGCATTTGAGGAAAGTATTAGAAAGGCTAAAGGAGCATAAGCTTTTCGCCAAACTGAGCAAGTGCAGCTTTTGGAAGCGAGCGATCGGTTTCTTAGGACACGTAGTTTTGGAAAAGGGAGTGTCAGTAGATCAGGAAAAGATTCGGTCCATAGCAGAATGGCCTAGACCGCGAAACGCCTTGGAAATCAGAAGCTTCCTAGGTCTGGTCGGATACTATCGACGATTTGTAAAAGGTTTCGCGAGTATGGCACAACCGCTGACCAAGCTAACGGGGAAGGACGTACCGTATGTATGGTCGGCTGAATGTGAAAAGAGTTTCTCGAAACTTAAGGACATGCTAACTAGTACACCGGTGTTGGCACTACCGGAACCGGATGAGCCGTATGTAGTGTACACGGACACGTCTGGTCGAGGATTGGGATGTGTACTTATGCAGAACGGGAAGGTGATAGCTTATGCTTCTAGACAACTGAGGAAGCATGAAGCGAATTACCCAACCCATGATTTGGAGATGGCGGCTGTAGTATTTGCACTAAAGATTTGGAGGTCCTACTTGTATGGTGGTAAGGTGCAAATATACACGGATCATAAGAGCTTACAATACATCTTTACTCAGTCGGAACTGAACCTACGGCAGCGAAGATGGATGGAGTTAGTCGCGGACTACGACCTGGAGATCAGTTACCATCCGGATAAAGCCAACTTAGTAGCGGACGCCTTGAGTAGGAGAGGGTTGGCTATCAGTGCTGAGAAAGAAGTTGAGAACTTAGTTGGTATGATCAAAACCTTGCGGTTGAATGCATTGACAGAACAGTTGGAGCCATTAGGCCTTGGGGCCGCAAACCAAGCAGACTTGCTAACGAGGGTACAGTTAGCACAGGAGAAATATGCAGAGCTTATATGGTTGTCCAAGGTGGATGGAACCGAGTATGAGACAGCGAATAACGGTACCATTTTGGTTAAGGGACGAGTGTGCGTTTCTACGGATAAGGATCTACTTACCGAAATCCTTAGGGAGGCGCATCAGTCTCAGTTAGCAATCCATCCTGGATCCACCAAAATGTACCAAGACTTGAAGAGGTATTATCATGTGTTGGGCATGAAGAGAGATGTGGCAGAATGAGTCGCAGCTTGTCCAACATGTCAGAGAGTTAAGGCAGAAAATCAGGTCCCGGGCGGTTTGTTACAAAATTTACTGATACCCGAGTGGAAATGGGACATGATAACCATGGATTTTGTCACGAGCTTGCCGCCGTGCGATAAGAAGGACGTCATATGGGTAGTCGTGGACCGACTGACCAAATCGGCACACTTCTTGGCCATCAACAAAAAGGACGGGGCCGAGAAATTGGCCGAGGTGTACGTACAAGAGATAGTAAGACTGCATGGTGTTCCAGCGAGCATAGTATCGGATAGAGACTCGAAGTTTACTTCGGGGATATGGAAGGCCTTACAAAAGCGTTTTGGGACGCGTATGGATATGAGTACGGCCAACCATGCACAAACGGACAGGCAGTCCGAGCGTACCATACGGACGCTCGAGGATCTTTTGCGAGCAAGTGTCTTGGTTTGGGGAGATAACTGGGTAAGGCATCTACCGTTAGCAGAATTTTCCTACAACAATAGCTTCCACGCTAGTATAGGCATGTCACCGTACGAGGCTTTATACGGTCGACTTTGCAGAACACCCTTGTGCTGGACACAAGTAGGGGAGCGGAGTGTGTATGGTCGAGACTTTGTGGACAAGACCACCGAGAAGATTAAGATCTTGAAGCTAAAAATGAAAGAAGCCCAAGGTAGACAGAAAAGTTATGCGGATAAGCGCCGAAGAGAGTTGGAGTTTCAAGTTGGAGATATTGTTTATCTCTAAACGGTGACTTATAAAGGTAATGATCGGGTAGCACTGAACACTAAGTTGACACCTAGATACATGGGACCGTACCGAATCCTGGAAAGGATTGGTCCGATGGCCTACAAGTTGGAGTTACCTCCGGCTATGTCAGCTTTTCATCCGGTGTTTCACGTGTCGATCTTAAGGAACTGCATCACGGGACGGGAGAATGTGATCTCCGAACCCCCACCCGATCTCCAGGTAAATATGACCATCATCGGTTGGCCAGTTCGGATAACTGGTACGAAGATGAGAGGTCCGCATAAGAAGAAGAAGACGAAGCTAATACAAGTCGTATGGGATTGTGAAGGGATAGAGGAGACGACTTGGGAACCGGAGGAAGTTATGAAAGTGAACTTCAAGAAGTGGTTCGATAAGAGAGAGATTCCTCGTAAGGAAAGCAAAGATTCGAGGACGAATCAGTCCTAAGTAGGGGAGAAATCTAACGACCTGGAACCTCGATAACGGAATTACCAAGAGTTGCCGAGGAATCAGTGCCGAGAGTGCCGAGAAATCAGTGCCGAGAGTGCCGAGAAATCAGTGCCGAGAGTGCCAAGAAATCAGTGCCGAGAGTGCCGAGAAATCAGTGCCGAGAGTGCCGAAAAAGACCGAGAAACGGTACCGAGAAAGACCGAGAGTCAGTATCGAGAGTTACCGAGAACTAAAGCCGAGAGATACCGATACTTAGTATCGAGGAATACCGGTAACCATTGCCGAGGAATGCTGATACTTGGTATCGAGGATTTGCCGAGAGTTGCCGATACTTGGTATCGAGGATTACCGAGAGTTGCCGATACTTGGTATCGGGGATGGCCGATAAAATGCGGTAGCCAGCGACGATAGAGTCCGACGTTAGAACCCGATAAGTTATGGGAATTGGGTATGGAAATGGAGAGTCCGAGACTACCGAAGTAGTGAACAGACGTTTGAATTGAAGAAATGGAATCCCAAGTTTACAGTGGTCAGATCATTCAGGCTTGTAAGTTTCTGGATTAAAATTGGGGATCTTCGGTTCAGAAGAAATGGGTCTGTAAATTGTCGAAGAAAGTGGTGAGAGGTTTTGGTACTTAGTCCGAGAGACAGTCCGTGTAAAATAGGAATGAAAGTCCTAGTGATAGTGATAGTGATAGTGATAGTATAGTGATAGTGATAGTGAAGTGATAGTGATAGTGAAGTGAACTATCCGTAAATGGTTGCATCGGCGATCGATGGACCGGGCCGATGGGCCGATAGAGGGCTAAAAGGAGTTGATATCTCGCGGAGATTTAAGCCGACTCACGGGTAAGGAAACCCGAGAGAAATGGAATCTCGCGGTAATGGAAAGGTGATCGGATAAGGATAGATGCGAGAATTATGGGAAGTTATGGGCGGTGAGACTTATCGTTCTAAGGCAACTTAGGGCGGTTCGTGGATCCTATATAAGGGATAAAAACCCTTAGGAATTTCCCTAGTTTTGCATAAGAATCCGAGAGCCGCCGCAAGAGAGAAAGAGGAGAGTTTCCATCGAGCTTAAACCGAGAGAGATCCTAAAGTCCAGAGTCGAGAAGAACGGTAAGTGTTCTTCCACCTTGATCCGTCGATGGTTAGGGAATATATCTCGGATACTAATGGTATCGATCTGTCCGTGTAGAAGCGGGGATCAGATCCGAGCATAGAAACCGAGAGATCAACACCTTAGGCCGATACCGAAGGTGAGTGCGTGACTGTGGCCGAGTTCCATGGTTGATTCTCTTGACCCGTTGTTTATTTAGTCTTGTTGATTGCTTGTCTTTATGGTTATGGTTTCTATTGCAATATGAATGATGGTTGGTCTAAGCGATTTAGGCGACTATCCATGGTATTTGATTGAATTGCGTGACTTGATTTGAATATACCCTGTGTTAGTTTGAGATCGTTGAACTGAGCCTAGTGAGACGGGATGACCGCTCCACTAAGTAAACTTTGTTTGCTTACGCCTCCTTTTATGGACGCAGGAAAAGATAGGTCCGATGATCGGGACTTTAATGGCTGACCAGCTCGTCTGACGAAGGCAAGGGAGGAAGGAGGATGGTGACTTTGGGTAGAAATAATCATGGCATTATTTTTATTAGTTTTCGTTATTCCTCATGCATGAGACAGTTGTTATTTCGCTTGAATTGAACCTCTTTTATTTAATGAATTCGCAAGTTTTAAGTGATATTACCCGTTATTCATATTCGGTGATGTACTTGTTAAAATATTGCATAGAATTTGTCGGCCCTAGAAAATTTTTTATCGGCCTGTTTTGGTCCGAGTATGGGTTTTTAGGGTCAGGGTCTTACAAGTCCCTTATGGCGCAGTTCCTCGACGGCGTACAAGACTGAATCGCGCAAAAGGTTGAACGACAGCCTTACCAAGGTTTCGAAGAACTACCGCACCTAGCGGCACAAGTTGAAGCTCAAATCAAGAAGAAGGTCACCGCTACAAGTCGCACCAGAACTCAAAGAGTGCCTAACTGGTCGCCAAACGCCTCAACCTCCAATCGGCCACAAGATAGGTCGAAAACGGCCAATGTTGACTCGAGGTTTAAATCTAAGGAGCCGACCAATGACAATCGACAGATCCATAAAGGACAAGCAACGACGTTCGAAGCCGGGACATTATTTGTTACAAGTGCCAAGGCCGAGGCCATTATGCACGAGAGTGTCCGAACGATCGCAACATGATCATTACTGAGTCCGAAGAGCTCGAGTCCGAAGGAGAGGCGGCCGAAAAGAACGATCAAGCCAATGCGAAACTAGAGGAGGCCGTAGCTGAACCGGAGGTCGGAGAACTCCTGATGATCAGACGTATTCTCAACGTCAACGTGGATACCAACGACGCAAACCAGCGTGACAACATTTTTCACATGTGTTGCACGGTAAGATGGAAGGTGTGTGGCTTGATCATTGATGGGGCTCTTGCACGAATGTTGCAAGCTCTTATATGGTCAAGAAACTTTATCTGCCCACCACATGCCACCCCCGATCCTATAAACTCAAGTGGTTAGATGATAAGACCGTGATCAAAGTAAAGGACCAAGTCCTTGTCTCATTCAGTGTCGGCCCATATAAGGATCAAGTCCTATGCGACATAATATCGATGCAAGCTAGCCACCTTTTATTACGGAGGCCTTGGCAGTTTAATAAGGGAACCTAGCATTGCGGCCGCACGAACCAGTATACGTTTGTACACGATAACAAACATATCAGTTTAAAGCCTTTGACGCCAATACAAGTTCGCGAAATGCAATCTAAACTTCTAAGGATTCAGACCCTAAAATGAACTTTCTAATTCAATCTAGTGATGTTAGAAGGTCCTTTAAGGACTCCAACCAAGTCTTATTGATGGGTTTTAGAGATTTGTTGGTTGAAGGGCTCGAAGGTTCAATGGACGCACTACCGGACGTTATCCGAGACGTTCTTCGATGTTTTGCGGACGTGTTCCCGGACGAGCTTCCCGAAGGACGACCACCGATCTGTAGCATCAAACATCAGATCGATCTAGTTCCTGGAGCCCAATTACCGAACCGTCCTGCGTACCGAGCCAACCCCGAAGAAGCCAAGGAGTTAGAGCGACAAGTGACCAAACTCATGTCCCAAGGCTATGTTCGAGAGAGCCTCAGTCCGTGTGCCGTTCCTGTCCTACTTGTACCGAAGAAAGATGGAACCTGGCGTATGTGCGTCGATTGTCGGGCCGTGAACAACATCACGATCAAAACTGGCACCCTATACCGAGGCTAGACGACATGATAGACGAGTTGAGCGGTTCGAGCATTTTCTGAAAGATCGACCTCAAAAGCGGGTACCACCAAGTGAGAATGAAGGAAGGGGACAAATGGAAAGCCGCATTCAAAACAAAGCAAGGTTTGTACAAATGGTTGGTAATGCCATTCGGTTTATCTAATGCAACTTCTACCTTCATGCGATTGATGAACCATGTTTTGAGAGCTTATATAAACAAGTTTTTTGTGGTTTATTTTGATGATATTCTTGTTTATATTTCCTGCCTATCTGATCATGTCATGCATCTCGAATATGTTTTAAACACTCTCCGTGAAGAGCAATTGTACGCTAACTTGAAAAAGTGTGTTTTTGCTGCTAATGAACTAGTCTTCCTAGGTTCTATTGTTAGTGAACAGGGACTCGAGGTGGACGGAGAGAAGATTCGAGCCATCAAGGAGTGGCCCACGCCTACCAGTGTTTCACACGTCCAATCCTTTCACGGTCTCGCCAGTTTCTACCGCCGGTTCGTGAAAGACTTTAGTACGATCGCGGCGCCACTTACCGCGGTGATCAAGAAGAACCAGGAGTTCAAATGGGAGGAGGACCAAGAACGAGCATTCAAGGAGCTTAAACGGCGTCTCACTCAAGGTCCCCTACTCGTCTTACCCGACTTCAACAAAACTTTTGATGTAGAGTGTGACGCGTCCGACGTAGGCATTGGAACGGTTCTCACACAAGGAGGCAAACCGATGGCCTATTTCAGCGAGAAGCTCAGCGGCACCACCCTCAACTATCCTACATATGATAAGGAGCTCTACGCTTTAGTTCGTGCCATGGAGATCTGGCAGCACTATCTTTTGGCCAGAAAGTTTGTGATTCACACGGATCACGAGACCTTGAAATATTTGTGCAGCCAGACCAATCTCAAGAGGAGACACGCTAAATGGCTGGAGTTCATTAAGTCATTCCCCTATGTGATGAAGTACAAGAAGGGCAAAGAAAACATCGTCGCCGATGCTGTGTCACGAAGACACACCCTGATCACCACCATGGAGGCTAAAGTGTTGGGGTTCGAGAGCATCAAAGAAGCATATGCTAATGACGCCGAGTTTGGAGATTGTTTCAAGAATCACGGCAAGGGCGTATTCACAGAGTTCTATGTTTATGATGGCTATCTCTTCTGGGGCCGACGTCTTTGCATTCCCACCGGCTCTATTCAAGAGTTGTTGATCCGAGAAGCGCATAGTGGAGGCTTGTCCGGATTCGGCATAACAAAGACTCTGGCCGTGCTCCAAGAACACTTTTATTGGCCAAAGATGCGGAGCATGGTAGAGAAGCATTGCGGACAATGTGTGGTGTGTCGTGCGTCTAAGTCAACTACCCACCCGCACGGCCTGTACACACCACTGCTGGTGTTGACTGGACCTTGGATCGACCTATCGATGGATTTTATCCTTGGTTTGCCACCATTACACAAGAAGGACAGTTTGATCGTCGTGGTAGATCGGTTCTCCAAGATGGGACATTTCATTCCGTGTAACAAGAACCACGACGCAGTGCAATTGGCCAACCTGTTCTTCCGTCAAGTGGTCCGACTCTGTGGTTTACCACGGACCATTACTTCTGATCATGACCCGAAGTTCCTTGGCCATTTCTAGCGGACCTTATTGAAGAAGCTTGGCACCAAACTGCTGTACTCCACCGCCGCACACCCGCAAACTGACGGCCAGACCAAAGTCGTGAACCAATCTATTGGAGTCTTACTTCGAAAAACGATCGCAATCAACAAAGGAACATGGCTAGAGTGCGTCCCACTCATCGAGTTCGCATACAATCAAGCCGTTCACTCAGCCACCAAGAAATCGCCGTTCGAGGTCGCTTACGGATTTAAACCTCTTACACCGATGGATCTTTTACCATTACCATCGGACGAGGTCGAGAGTCAAGACGGAGCCGCAAGAGCTGAACTGGTCAAGAAGCTTCATGAGGAGGTTCGAGCAAACATCGAGAGAAAGACCGAACAATACGCACGTTTCTTGAACCGCAGACGCAAACCTATGCTTTTCAAGCAGGGAGATTGGGTTTGGTTGCACCTAAACCCGGAGCGGTTCGCACAAAAGAGGAAGGACAAGCTTAGCCCGCGTGGTGACCCTTCCGAGTCATCGAGAAGATCAACGACAACACCTACCGCCTTGAACTGCCAGGTTAGTATAATACCTTGACCTCATTCAACGTTACTGATCTTGTTCCGTTTGACGCAGGTGATGACGAAGAAGTTTTGGGGACAAAACCTTTTCAAGGGGGAGGGAATGATGTGAGTACGGGACCGGACACGCGACCACGAATGCTCGTACCGGACAAGGACCCCTAGGATGCCTCCGAGACACTTGCATCACCCGCGGGGCAACAACCGGCCAACGTACCGAGGATCACTCCAGGAGCCACTACGCGATCAAAGAGCTCGTCAAAGCCCGCAAGAAAGAAGATAACCTGGTTCGTGCAAGCCTTTGTTCAAGGAGATGACCCAGCCAAGGCAGTGCAAGTGGAGACCGTTCGCACGGCCTTCATCCTTACCCAAGGATGAAGGCGACCAAGTCGTTAGGATCATGACTCGTACTCTTTTTCCTTACTCTGGGTTTTTCCCACGAGGTTTACCAGAGAAAGTTTTAATGAGGCGACGAGTCCTAACGCAGACCTCCGCATTTTGAAGCCAATGACGTGGTTCCCGCATCAAAGCCTAAGACGTGTTATCTTTTACTTAAAGCTTTGCGTTTTGAAGCTTTGCGTTTTGAACTTAAAGCTTTGCGTTTTGAACTTTTACTTAAAGCTTTGCGTTTTGAACTTTCTTTTGTAACGTTAAGTAGTGTGACGTGTGTGGCTCTGTTTAAACCACTTAGAAGGGCAACGTGTTATCCATCAAAGGAAACACGTCAAGGGCAAACGTGTGCGGACCATAGCGAGTCTGCATGTCCCTAGTCTCCTCTAAACCCTCACACTATTTAAACCCTCTCTTACTTTTCCAAAGAGCGAATCTTTGTTTCTTGTCTCACTTCTCTCTTTAGACCTAGTCTGGGAATAAGTATCCAGAAACCCTAAACGATCTCGAACCGGGTTCGCCATCTTCTAGTCCGACCGTATCGCGAGTAGAGCCAACACTCGTGTGTCGTCTTTCAATCCAACCTCGCTTCCATTCCTCCTAGTAGAACCATCATTTGGTTTGCTAGCCGCTTCCCAACATCGACGGCCGATCCGTACCACTACCGCAACGGACCGTTCGTACAACCGACGACATGACTATTGTCGATCGCGCGTTCCACTCGCTTGTTTTCCACCAAAACTCGTTTCAACCGTTTGTTTATCCTCTATAACCATTCTACAAAGTTTGGCCCGAGGAAAGTTGTCTCCAGCCTAAGCGATCCGAAGACGATATTTTATGTCCGTACCCCGTGACGGCCAGTGCTCGCATCAGGTTCGGTCATGAATGTTTGGCTGATGTGCCAGGACTGTGTGGCCGGTGGTGCTATAGTCCCGGGAAGGGAAGCTGCAGTAGGTATGAGCTGGCAAGGGCATGGTTGCCAGGTACATAAGATTCACGAGAAGCCTTCATGGCAGGATAAACTAATCGTTACAACGCGGGTGGATGGAGTTCATTGGAGATGGACAGGGTTGCGAGATTCAAGGTTTTGGTAGGCTTGCTGGGGGAAAACCAGTCAAGTGGGTTGAGTTGGTGGCTTGCAAAGCATCTGACGGGGAGAATTAGAATATGCAAACGTATGGTACTTGTTTGTTTGTTTACGCTGGTATTGATGATTTTCTGTGGAGGATTGCCAAGTAGAAAAGCCATTTTTGGAGTAAGCTATCTTGTGGAAGTTTCCCTAAGAGGCAGGTTACAAGAGATTCTTGGACGAACAAGAAGGTTGATATTCAGGTGGCGGTGAGTTGATGTCGGCATACTTAGTTAGTTGTCTAGTAGAGCTGGAGACGCAGCTAGAGGATCAACTGAGCAGGAGATTCATTCGTCTTATCACTTCACTGTGGGTGCGTCGGTGTGGTTGTTAAGTAGAAAGACGAGGTGTGGGTTTACGAGATCGTGGTGATGCCTTTTTAGGTTGACTAACACGCCAGCAGCGTTTATGAGGTTGATGAACAGTGTATTTCAGGAGTTTCTGGACGTGTCTGTCATCATCTTCATCGACGACATCCTGGTCTATTCTAAGAGTCCAGAGGAGCATGAAGTGCATTTGAGGGTAATTCTGGAAAGCTGCGGGAATAGAAGTTGTTTGCTAAGTTGAGCAATTGTAGTTTATGGCAGCGGGAGATAGGATTTCTGAGTCACACTGTTTATGCTGAGGGAGTTTCTGTATATATCCGGAGAAGATTTAGGCTATCAAAGATTGGGCTAGGCCGTAGAATGCCATAGAGATTAGGAGCTTTCTTGGGTTGGCAGGTTATTACAAGAGAGTTGTGCTGGGTTTTGTAAGCAAGGCACGTCCGATGACTAAGTTGATAGGGGAGGATGTTCCTTTTGTTTGGTCACAGGAGTGAGTGGAGGGTTTTGCAAGCCTGAAGGAGATGTTGACTACTACGCCAGTGTTGGCTTTGCCTGAGCAGGAGTTGGAGTCTCTGGTAGGATAGATCAATGCTTTGAGGCTATGTGTTGTGTCTCAGGAACCGTTGGGTTTGGAGGTGGTAGATAGAGCAGACCTGCTGAGTAGGGTGCGGTTGGCTCAAGAGAAGGATTTGGGGCTGGTGAATGCCTCAAAGGACGTGGATTCAGAGTATCAGGTCTCAGATAATGGAACTATCGTGGTGCTCGATTGGGTTTGTGTGCCCAAGGATGAAGAGTTGAGGCAGAAGATCCTGAGAGAGGCTCATGTGAGCAAGTTTTCTATTCATCCATGAGCGACTAAGATGTACCGTGATCTCAAGAGGTATTATCACTGGGTCGGGATGAAGAAGGATGTAGCTAGTTGGATTGCGAGGTGCGTTGTGTGTCAGCTAGTGAAGGCTGAGCATCAGGTTCCTGGCAGGTTACTGAAGAGTCTACCCATTCATGAGTGGAAGTGGGATATGATCACAATGGATTTCGTGGTAGGATTGCCAGTGTCTCGGACTTTTGATGCTATTTGGGTCATTGTAGACCGGTTAACTAAGTCAGCACATTTTCTGGCCATTAAGAAGACTGATGGAGCAGCAGTCTTGGCTAAGGAGTATGTGAGAGAGATAGTCTGATTGCATGGGGTGCCAGCGAGTATCGTGCCTGACAGGGATTCTAGGTTCACGTCGGTATTCTGGAAGGTATTTCAGGCAGAGAGGGCACTAAGGTGCATATGAGTACAACTTATCATGCCCAGACAAATGGACAGTCAGAGAGGACGATCCAGACGCTGGAGGATTTGCTGAGGATGTGTGTGTTGGATTGGGGTGGCCTTTAGGCAGATCACCTGAACATGGTAAAGTTTGCTTAAAACAACAGTTATCAGGCGAGTATTAAGATGGCTCCTTATGAGGCTTTGTATGGGAGGCCATGTCGTACACCGTTATGCTGGACTCAGGTGGGGGAGAGGAGCATGTTCGGGGCGGATTTTGTTCAGGAGACCTCAGAGAAGATTCGGGTTCTCAAGCTAAACATGAAGGAAGCTCAGAATCGGCAGAGGAGTTATGCTGATAGGAGGAGGAGAGATCTTGAGTTTCAGGTAGGAGACAGAGTGTATCTCAAGATGGCCATGTTGCAGGGTCCGAACAGGTCATTGACAGAGACTAAGTTGAGTCTGAGGTTTATGTGTCCGTTCAGAGTGATTGAGTGGGTGGGACCGGTAGCATATAGGCTGGAGTTTCCTGAGGATATGCGTGCGTTCCACAAGGTGTTTCATATGTCGATGTTGCGGAAGAGTCTCTGTGAGGATGATCGGCTGTTGGCTAAGATCTTGAGCCTAACATGACTTTGGGGCGAGACCAGTGGGGGTTCTCGGGAGGAGGATCAAGGAACTTCGGAGGAAGAAGAAGATTCCTTTGAAGAGAGTCCTTAGGACTATGATGGTTTGAAGGAAAGTTTCCTGAAATAGAAGTTTCTAAAAGTGGAAAGTTTCCAAAAAAGGGGAAAGTTCTAAAAATCGAAAGTTTTATGGGAGTTAGAATTTGTCCATTTTTAGTGGTTGTGAGCCTTGGAGGAGCTTGTGTGGCCTTCGTGGAGGATTTTAGAGTCATTGTGCCCGTGTGTGGTGGTCTTTTGAGACATTGTGTGGCCTTCGTGGCAGACTTTTGAGTCCTCGTGCCCGTGTGTGGCGGTCTTTTGAGACATTGTGGGGGTTTTTGTGGCGGACTTTTGAGTCATTTTGCCCGTGTGTGGCAGTCTTTTGGGACATTGTGTGGCCTTTGTGGCGGGCTGTTTAGCCAGTTGAGTGGCCTTTGTGGCGGGCTGTTTAGCCAGATGTGTGGCCTTTGTGGCGGGCTGTTTAGCCAGATGTGTGGCCTTTGTGTCGGCCTGTTTAGCCAGATGTGTGGCCTTTGTGGTGGGCTGCTTAGCCAATTGTGTGGCCTTTGTGGCGGGCTGTTTAGCCAGATGTGCCTGTTGAGGCGATCCTTCGGGATGTATGGTCTTTCCAGTTGAGTGGCCTTTGTGGCGGGCTGTTTAGCCAGATGTGTGGCCTTTGTGGCGGGCTGTTTAGCCAGATGTGTGGCCTTTGTGTCGGCCTGTTTAGCCAGATGTGTGGCCTTTGTGGTGGGCTGCTTAGCCAATTGTGTGGCCTTTGTGGCGGGCTGTTTAGCCAGATGTGCCTGTTGAGGCGATCCTTCGGGATGTATGGTCTTTCCAGTTGAGTGGCCTTTGTGGCGGGCTGTTTAGCCAGATGTGTGGCCTTTGTGTCGGCTTGTTTAGCCAGATGTGTTGCCTTTGTGGTGGGCTGTTTAGCCAATTGTGTGGCCTTTGTGGCGGGCTGTTTAGCCAGATGTGCCTGTTGAGGCAATCCTTCGGGATGTATGGTCTTTGTGACGGTCCTTCGGGACGAGTGGCCTTGGTGACGGTCCTTCGGGACAAGTGGNATTTGTTTGGCCTTTGTGGCGGTCCTGTTTAGGACATTTGTTTGGCCATGGTGGCGGTCCTGTTTAGGACATTTGTTTGGCTTTGGTGGCGGTCCTGTTTAGGACATTTGTTTGGCCTTCGTGGCGGCCCTTGTGGCATGTTTATGATCCTTGTGTGGTTATGAGGTATTCCAGTGAGGGGATATGTTGTTGGTAGGACATTGTAATGTTTTACACGAGCCACGGGAAGGAAACCTGGATAGGGACAGGACTCAAACATGTTCAGAATTGTTTTGTCGCGACTCTTGGGAGACTTTGGTTCTCCTAGTACTACCATATGCTGAGACTTTGTGGCTTGGGAGTATGGTTGGTATATCGACTTCCTTTTATATAGCATGCGGGCTTATGCCCGATGAGAAGCCAACATTATGGCATGCATGCTTAGGCCTGATGAGGAGCCAACAAAAACTCAAGGTCGAGACCTATGAGTAAAGGAAAGTCCAAAAGTCGAGAGCAAATAATGCCTGGAGTGTGATTCTATCGCCTAGAGGTTACTTTACGTAGATCGGTCAGACGAGTGCGGGCCGTGGAGACGGTAGCACGGGAGTCCTTGGCTGATGGTTGTTCGAGATTCGAGGACGAATCTATGTTGATGGGGGAGAATTGTAACATCCGCGAACCAAAATCCCGGTTTAGGGATTGCATCGGTCGATGCAAGGTTGGTTTTTCTGTGGATGAGTTAAGTTAAACACTGCGTTTTGGGTTAGGAAAACCCTTAACTCGAGTTTTGATCTCATTAGCCGTGTTTATCCGCTTTTGAGAGAAAAGTTCCCTAAGTGTTCTTGAGTGTTCTTGGTGATTTCTGGAGATTTGAGGCTGTTCATGTAGAGATTTGTAGATGGGATCGTTGTAGGAGCTGCAGATCAATTGGTGACAGCTTGTCTTGTGGGAAGGTTGTTAAAGGGTGAGGAATAGAGTTCGAGGAACGCTTGACGCACCAATAAGCTACTGGTGGATTTGGATATCCACAATGAGGGGTTAGGATCGATGCCCTGCAAGGCCAGCTTGGGGTTAGGACGGCTAGCAGNGATCCTTCGGGATGTATGGTCTTTCCAGTTGAGTGGCCTTTGTGGCGGGCTGTTTAGCCAGATGTGTGGCCTTTGTGTCGGCTTGTTTAGCCAGATGTGTTGCCTTTGTGGTGGGCTGTTTAGCCAATTGTGTGGCCTTTGTGGCGGGCTGTTTAGCCAGATGTGCCTGTTGAGGCAATCCTTCGGGATGTATGGTCTTTGTGACGGTCCTTCGGGACGAGTGGCCTTGGTGGCGGTCCTTTTGAGGACATTTGTTTGGCCTTTGTGGCGGTCCTGTTTAGGACATTTGTTTGGCCATGGTGGCGGTCCTGTTTAGGACATTTGTTTGGCTTTGGTGGCGGTCCTGTTTAGGACATTTGTTTGGCCTTCGTGGCGGCCCTTGTGGCATGTTTATGATCCTTGTGTGGTTATGAGGTATTCCAGTGAGGGGATATGTTGTTGGTAGGACATTGTAATGTTTTACACGAGCCACGGGAAGGAAACCTGGATAGGGACAGGACTCAAACATGTTCAGAATTGTTTTGTCGCGACTCTTGGGAGACTTTGGTTCTCCTAGTACTACCATATGCTGAGACTTTGTGGCTTGGGAGTATGGTTGGTATATCGACTTCCTTTTATATAGCATGCGGGCTTATGCCCGATGAGAAGCCAACATTATGGCATGCATGCTTAGGCCTGATGAGGAGCCAACAAAAACTCAAGGTCGAGACCTATGAGTAAAGGAAAGTCCAAAAGTCGAGAGCAAATAATGCCTGGAGTGTGATTCTATCGCCTAGAGGTTACTTTACGTAGATCGGTCAGACGAGTGCGGGCCGTGGAGACGGTAGCACGGGAGTCCTTGGCTGATGGTTGTTCGAGATTCGAGGACGAATCTATGTTGATGGGGGAGAATTGTAACATCCGCGAACCAAAATCCCGGTTTAGGGATTGCATCGGTCGATGCAAGGTTGGTTTTTCTGTGGATGAGTTAAGTTAAACACTGCGTTTTGGGTTAGGAAAACCCTTAACTCGAGTTTTGATCTCATTAGCCGTGTTTATCCGCTTTTGAGAGAAAAGTTCCCTAAGTGTTCTTGAGTGTTCTTGGTGATTTCTGGAGATTTGAGGCTGTTCATGTAGAGATTTGTAGATGGGATCGTTGTAGGAGCTGCAGATCAATTGGTGACAGCTTGTCTTGTGGGAAGGTTGTTAAAGGGTGAGGAATAGAGTTCGAGGAACGCTTGACGCACCAATAAGCTACTGGTGGATTTGGATATCCACAATGAGGGGTTAGGATCGATGCCCTGCAAGGCCAGCTTGGGGTTAGGACGGCTAGCAGTGGGCTAGCAGGATCCATGGACAGTTCATTGGGGCAGCTAGCGGTGAGCTAGTGGGGTTTGTGGGACATGTTGTCACATAAAAAATCAATTGGTGACAGTTTGTCCTGTTTGAAGGTTGTTAAAGGGTGAGGACCAGGGTTCGAGGAATGCCTGATGCACCAATAACCTAATGGTGGATTTGGATATCTACGGTGAGGTGTTAGGATCAATTCCCTGCAAAGCCAGCTTGGGACCCGTTGGGACCGCTAGCGGAGGGCTAGCATGGTCCACGGATGGTCTGTTGGAACAGCTAGCGGTGGGCTAGTGGAGTCCATGGGATGGGTTGTCACAGCTTCAGATGGTAGGGAGATTATTTTCACGAGGTATCAAACTGGATCTATCAATCATGCAGCTTATTGCATTGTTCCTTGGTAATTAGTATATCAAAAGACTGGGGCAGTTTTAAAACCTGTGAGCTATAAGAAATATCCAGAAGATGGAGAATCACATGAATATAGTTCAATGATGTGGGCTATTCGAAACAAATATTCAGTGACAAATTCTTCTTGTGTATATGGCAAAGACGTGGAGATCATAATTAATCTTATTGATTTTTTATTTTCTTTAGAAAATGGCTTACACACACGAAGCATATGGTGGAATCTTTTATTCACAAAAACACAATTGTGGTGTTATCATCACGTGAGAAAACATGGGAAGGAAGAAAAATGTTTCGGTTGTTATTTGCTGTGCGAAAGGAGTATCATGGGGGAGTCTTGTGTCTGGGTTTTTCCGTCGATGATGTGCAAATCCTGTGGGTGCTTGGTATCCACTTACGACCATCGCCATTTGCATTGGTTAACATGTCCAAGATTCAAGGAAGCCTTGGTTCTTGTGGTGTTTCCTTACTCAAGAACAGTTTATAGATCTCTGCAACAAGTTCTGTAGTACTCTGTTTTCTTTTATCGATAGTGAGGAAAATAATTGTTCTGATGATTCTTATGCAGAAGAGAGAGAGATAATTGTAGTTGAAGTGATTGAGTATTCAAAATCTTTTGTGTTTTTTCATCATGGTGGATTGCCAGAAGAAGATTACCATGTATTCTACATGAGAACTACAAAAGAGAAAAACATGTCTCTGGTCTCAAAGAAAGAGTGTACGAGTTGGGAAATTTTAGAAGAAATCCCAATAAGAGCCACATCCTTTTGCCAAGTTACTTATGAAGATCTAAAATGACATCACCGCCAGTTACCTGATCGTTTTCAGCGCAACATGCCTTTCGTGTTTGATGTCATTGAGATCGTAAATATTAGTAACATCAATACGTTTGATTTTTGGTCTGCATTACAACGTTGGGCTGTTGGTTTTGGGTGTTTTGTACTTCATTTGAAATATATCATGGAGCTTGTCTACAATGGTAGCAAAGTATCAACGGTCTCTTGGGATCGTATGGTGTTTGTATTTGCTCATCGTGATTTGTCAATTGAGTTTCGCAGTGAAGTTTCTCAGTAGAGAATTGAATGTGTGGATAGTTCCCAATGGGTTTTTTCCTATACATGCACGACAACTATGTGTAGGCACACCGTTACTTGCAAACCAAGCAAGGTGTTCTATGTCGTTTTAATTTGGGAAAAAGTTGCCACAACCTGATTTTCAACATGCGAATAGCACGTTCCCACTTGGTACCAACTCTGTTTCTCCACCGCTATCATTCACTTGACACCAATTATGTTTCTCCACCGCTAACAACATATCACCTGGAGCTGTTTTTACTCTTTTGGGTGCTTGTTCTAAATGTACGACATTATGAACCAACTATGGTTCTACATCAACAACATTTTAGCAAGCTTCGGCGGAATAAGAAACGCCATGAAATTCTTACGCGAAAATATTATGAACTGGTCGACAAAGGTACTTTAAACGATTTAAGATTCGGGTCGAATCTTTCTAATCCGGAGGGACTGATGCAGCGCATCTCTAAGCAAACGTGACAGTCATCACGTTTGAGCTCATTCATTATTTAGGTTTTGTTTCTTGTGGGCTTAATGTATATTTGGGCTTGTATTTGTTTGCTTCTTCTTTCCGTTAGGGTTTTAATCATCTTCCTCTTATTTAAAGAGATGTGACTCATTATTGTAAAGTTAATTATTGATTATTGAATAAAGAAGTTTTACCAGAGCTTTGTGTAAAGCTTAGAGAGGAGGATTCTCAACCCTAAGAGCTTGTGTTCAAGCACTGCAAGGAGGACTTGCAAAACCACGTCGATATCGTTCATGATCTCGGCTCTATCCTTATTGTTTATTCGTCAAGTTACGATGTTCTAAGTAAGATGCGTTCGTGAATTCGAGTTCTCCCGGAGATATTGCGTTCTCGTCCGTTAATTAAGCTTCCGCTCTCTATCAAATACAATGGCATATAGTTGTAAATAATAAATCTAAATAAGGCTAAATAGTTAAATGTGTGTCGAGCTCTCTGGCGGCGACACATCAGTATTTTTAAGAGTGTTTTTCTATTAATATATAGGGGATAAGAATCTATATTAACATTTTTGAAGTACATTTTGTGTTATGCCTTTTTAGTTTTGTTTATTTAAAAATTTATTTACAACATTAACCCCTAAAAAATTTCCAAAACTAACATTACCTTAGATTTTGTTTCCTAAATATTTTACATTTCATTTCAACTAAAAAAATAAAAGTAATCAAATATGGAAATAGAAACTATCATATATTTAACCACACATTATGTTGTGTTTTGAAGATATTCTATATCTGAATCCTTCGCAAACAATGAAAACAACAATTTGATTCTCATTTTGTTTTCCAATACCTGTGAGCTTTGATTCTTAACGTAAGAAAAACTTCGATTGATATTTATTTAAATATTATAATTAACATATATAAATTTAATAAAAGTTTTAATTATTACGAAAATGTAAAATTAAAAAAGTCTAAAATACTATATAATATGGTTATATAGTAGATGAATTATAAAGAGAACATGTTGTAATTAATAAAATATTATTAAATTTGTGTTAACACGGGTTAAATCCTCATTTAATTATTTATCAACACTACTAATATTATAATATTTGACATAAAATCAAGTTGATTATATAAAATAATTAAATCATTAGAAAATTGTGACTTAATCACAACGTAAAATTACTGATTATGTATTGAGATCCCTTATGTTTTGTTATAATAATTAAAAATAAAAAATAGAATCTCAAACACTAAACAAAACAAACTAAATATAACAAATAAATGGTCATGAAGTGTATTGCGGGTTAAAAAAAATAATATAAATATTTAGTCGTATAATAACTGGAAATTTTAGTTATTATTCTATTTATAAAGCATATAATATTTAACAAATAAATATAACATAAAATATAAATTATAATAAAAATCATATGTCCGTGGTATACTGCAGGTTAAAATCTAGTTCTATTATTATAACTGAACCCTCTATTCCGTAAAAGAAAAAAGAAGAAAAGAATAAGGTAAAATAGCTATGGAATTACTGTCGCTAATTTTGCTGCCCAAACATATTCACTTTTGTTGTTAATGCAGTAGCCAATTTAGCAACTGTAACCCGTGGTAAAGGTTTTGTTTAATTAGTCAGCTATCAATTTTTTTGAACATGTGACGACAGCTTTTATACGCTAATGTGGCTGTTCTGAAGAGAGCAATTCCAAAATAGGAGTAATGATATCAGTGACCAACAATTAACTCCGCATGGCCACGTATATATATTGTTTTTAGCTACGACATTTAGTCCACAAATGTATCTTTCATCGTAATTTGATTTTAACCAGATATTTATGATTATGCAAAACAGAAAAATACATAGCTAAATCTATGGTTTTTGAAGCGGTTTTTTTAAAATAAAATATTATTGTTCAACAAGAAGAAATAAAAGCTTACAACAAAAATAAAATTTATTGTGAAAAACAAAAAAAAAAGTATAGTGGTCAAAACTTGAGGATCGTGGCTTTACGAGAGAACTCTTGCAAATCAAGAGCTTACATTATACTAAAATATTTTTTTACAGTGATTTTTTAACAAGTTATTTTTAGGAAAATCGGCAGATATAATCCAAAAAAAAATTTAATTAACTGGCTAACTATTTTAATCATAACTTTCTCATATTCTGTATATTTTTTATAATAATGATAATTCTATCCCTAGTACATAATTAACAGTTGTTAATACATTCTCTCTCACCCTCTATTCACATGCATCCTCATTTCTATTATATATATGTAAATATATTTTCTCTTTTTTTTTTCTTTTTTTTCTTTATCCTTTAATTTTCTTATTATATATATTTCTTTTTATCGGTTTATAGTTTGTAATAAAATTTATTCATTTTGAGATTTCACTCTCACTCAAATGTTTGGGTTCTCTATGTTGTATCCTTTAGGGTATAATGTTTTTTATTAAACAAATATTCAACTCGACAAATTATATTTCATGTCTTATATTTCTAATAAAAGACTTGTTTCATACTTTTCATTTCATTTTATACTATTATATTTATGGATCTATTTAAACTGAAATGTTGTAAACGATTTATATGTTGTTTTCTTAGCGTTTAATCTGGTTGTTGGGATTGAAAATATTATATCTTTAAAGATATAGCATTTTTTATTCAATATGCGTTTGAGTCAAATGTTTGGGTTCTCTATGTTTTATCCCTTATGGTATATAGTTTTTTTATTAAACAAATATTCAGCTCAGCATATTAGTTTTTATATGACTTGTTTTATACTTTTCATTTCATTTTATATTATTTTATTTATGTGTTCTGTTTAAACTGGAATATCGTATTTACAAATATTTTTTGTTTCATTATTTCTTTTTTAATTTATTTAGATTTCTAAAAATATACTATAAAAGTATAATATAAAATTATATTCATCCAGATTCTATATAGTAATATTTGTATCTAACTATCAACACTATTTAGTATTTACTATTATAATATTTGTTTACATCAGATTTTAGACATAAAATGCTACATGTCATATTAATATAAGCACAAACCTACAGCAGTAGCTGCTACACACCATACTCTAACATTTTCTTCCACACAGCTCGTTCATACTTACCCTATTTTGGTAATCTTACAATGGCGTTGACCATTTTCTTAATTTCATACATTAGTGTGCTATATTCTTCTTTAACTTTTTTTTTATTTGGTTATCTCCCAAAATCGCCATTATTTTTATTCATGACAATTTATTTTGAAATGCTTTTGTAGTTACCGATACTTCTAAATTTTTAAGAATAGTCTTAATTATCCAGACAAAAAAAAACAACTTTTGGCAAAATAAAAAAAAATTTGAAATGTGGATATCAAACATGCACGTCGTCACTCCCGTAAGCCCCTCACATGTGTAGCAGTATATCGTGTTTACTCTATATATGCGTTACAAGGTTTCAATGAGTCACAATACACTGTTCCCTGCTCATTTTTTTTTGCAATTTTTATACTTATTTGGTTAGATAATTATAAGTCTTATCTTGGTCCATGGAGAGATCGTCCAAAGGGTTAAAAAAAGGTGCATGGACCCCCGAAGAAGATAGTCTTTTGAGGCAATGCATTGATAAGTATGGGGAAGGAAAATGGCATCAAGTTCCTCTACGTGCTGGTATATTATAATTTTTTAATATTATACATTATTTTATACATTTTTTTCTCTATAAAACTAACAAGTTGAAACGTAGAAATTCGTAAACACGTAAAACGTATTACACGCTTTATGCAACCATTTATTCATATCTTAGTGTAAAGCCGTGTATAAAGATGTCCTCTGAGACCGACGACATCTCTTGTTCTTGTATTACCGATAACCGTACGTTGAGTTTTGGCACCGTTGTGACTCATCTTGACGAAGAGTAGAAAAAACTAGGTCATTTGAGTTTTTAGGATTTTCACTCTAATACTACGCAGAAGTACTAGATATTCAATTGGCACGTTGGTTAACAACATGATAGATATTGTTTTTAATTATTGACGTTTGTCTTTCCGGAAATGAACAAAAATTTGAAAATTTGTGGGCGTATAACGTATCTTAGTGTTTAAGATTCTTCATGAAAAAAAGTAATCGCAGTAATAAGTATACTTAATAAGTTTTTTTTCTTTGTTATTTATAAACAAGTATGTACATGCTAAAATTGACCCTAAGTATTGGTTATCTAGGGTTAAACCGATGCAGGAAGAGCTGCAGATTAAGATGGGTGAACTACTTGAATCCCAATATCAACAGAGGAGAATTTACTTCTGACGAAATTGATCTTCTCCTTCGTCTTCATAAGCTTCTGGGAAACAGGTTTAAATAGTTTAGACACAAATTCAGATTATAGATTTACACAGTGTAATGATCAAACATTAGTAAGTCATATACAAATCATTCAAATGCATGCTTAGGTGGTCATTGATTGCTGGTAGATTGCCTGGTCGGACCGCTAATGATGTCAAGAATTACTGGAACACCAATTTGGCTAAGCAGCTAGATTCGCGTTTTAGGAGCAAAATGAGAAATAGTGAAGGTACTTGCTCAGCTGCAACACCAGCCCAAAAACACACTGTTATAAGGCCTCGACCTCGATTCTTCTCCAACAACAATTGGTCCATCTCGGTTAATGATCTGTCCGAAGTTGGCATCGGCGAAGTTATCAGCACCAAATATGGTAGTATCACAAGTAACAAAGACGACGAGAAATGTGATTTTGTCAACAATCTAACTGATGGAGAGAGTATGTGGCGGAAGAGATTGCTTGAAGAGAACCAAGAGGAAGATGCAGTGGGTAATGTAGGTAATACAATTGACGAGGAGGGAGACAGTTCTTCGATTGATTCAATGTCTTCAACATTTGAGAAACTTGAGAGTCTGTTCAATATATAGATACAACTACGAGAGGTGGGTTAGGTTATGAATTTCTTAGTGATTGTCTTACGTTTTGATTTGAGAACATTTTCCTTTGGTAATATGCAGTTTACCTAACCAAATCATATGACTAATCTCTGACACTTACAATTGCTATGTGAAAAAATGGAAAAGAGAGGATGTATAAATTAGTTACAATTTAGTTATCAACATCTCAGCAAGTCAATTTAATTTTGTCTTCTAAACTATTTTAATTTTTCATTTTTTAAAAAGACAATGTATAAATTGATATTTCACATATTAATGTTACAAAAAAAACAAAACAAATACAAGAGCATTTTGTGTCCACGAGATGCCCCTTTCACATGCATTTTGCAAATCTATTGATAAATGTAATGGATTTTTAATTCCAAATAAATTGATAATTTGAGATTTCTAACACAATTCTTTGAGATAATGGTTTTTTATGGCATCTTATACAAAACCTCACTCTAAAATTGGTAATATACCCTTGTATGACAACTCAATTTGTGTAAATGACGATGTTAACTGGCTCTATTCTTCATTTGAGCGACATATTTCCAATTTCTCTTTGTTTTAATCTTGTTGGATTTATATGGTTACTTATTATGGGTTGATTTATATGTATTTTGATTTTATATGTGCATGACTCATGAGTGTGACGTATGTATAGCGTTCCCCAACCTATACCTAGGAGCTTATAGCCTATGTCATATTTGTCTTAGGTGTTAGATCGATATATATATATAGTTAAATTTAGCAGTTAAATAGAGAAGATTGTAACTTGCAATAAGAATTTCGGTTCAGTAAATATCAGATTGGATTCGTCGAATGTTATGAACAACAAATTTTAATATGATATAATATGAATGATTTGATATGCCTTTATTTGGTTCAAATTAGACTTGTAGTTAAATGTACTTTTGATTTTCCAACTTTTGATTTTTGTTTACTTTTTCTTATTTTAGTTAGTTTTAAATTTAGATTCATTTTTAGAAAAAGAGTGAATCCATATATACTTATTAAAATATACATCATATTTTAATACTTCATTATTTCCTCAATAAATAATGAAACATATTTTATTTTGAAATATTAAAGTTCTGTTGAAAAGAAATGTAGACAGTACTATCCAAATCATATCTTTATATATACCATTTATATAATCACATTTACATGATTAAATCTTATTCGTTAAAATACGTGAATGATTTAAATTTTAGAGTGTGAATGATTGCAGCGGTTGGAGCACGAATTATACCGCTTTTTATTTATCATTCAACGTACTTTGCAGTGGTGCAGTCTAAAGGAAACAGAAACAAAACCGCAATGGATTAACTGCAGACTACTTTTACATATAAATATAATTGAACCACAGTGGTTTGTTATCCACACTAAAAACAAAGCGATGTAATCTGCAGACGGATTTATCAGTCCCGACAATAGTTAACATTCAAACCCTTAACGTTCATTCAGCATTCAGTTTGGTTTTAGGGTTTTAAATTTCTTTAGGTTTATTTTGCCCAAAAAGTTTTTAGGTTTATAAGTAGCAAAATATTATAATGTAAAAGTCAATGTTGATGATTTTGTAGGTGTAGCTTTGTTCGTAGTGAATATTTATCAAATATAGCTTTCATCCTACTACGGCTATGACTGGTAGAACTAATAATATCATTGAAAGTTTGTAGAAACTGTGAAAATTTGAAAGAAAATATCGTTGACAGTAAGTAGAAATAAAGAAAATGTCTCTTGGATGTGTCCAAAAATGAAAATCAAGAAAGAATAGAAGAAAGGGACATAAATTGGACTTTTGTATGCTGACTTAATAATATCACAATACAACCTTACTGCTTTGATGAGATCATGTCTTTTATGGGGTTATTGTCCAAATAGGCCTTTATTCCAAGAAAACTTTGAGATTAGGCTTTTCTATCCGTGCAATCGGTTTTAGGCATTTTTTGGTAAAGAAAAATGACGGTTGTACCCTTGGCTAATTAACGAGGAAGAGAGACAGCTCAACACCGTTCTCTTTCACCGATGCAACTTGTTCCGATGTCGAAGACTTTCAATCACCAGGATCTCCTTAAAGCATCAAAATGCCGATCAATACTTGAAGAACAAACTCTCTCTTCGATCTTAAAACAAAATTCTTCATCTAAACATCTCAAATCTGAACTGAAGATGCATCACCACTAAAACCTACAAACAAGAAAGCTCCATCACTCCAATTAGCTTTGGCAGAAGAGAAAACACATCAATCCCAATATCTGCATCTCTGACGATGTGAATATGTTATTATCTCTGACGTTGTGAATCCCTTATCGATCAAGCCATTGATGGTGATTTGGTTTTTAATATTAGGACTTTAATCGATTCATATTATTTGGAAATGTTAAGAGTTTCAAATTGCGAAAGTGGTCTATTGTTAGAATCTATGTTGCCTTATTATCATCACAACCAGCATAAAGAAGAGAAATACATTTAATCTTCATATATAAAACGTAAATTAACAAATCGTTTGGTTTTCATTGTCAGGCTTATATACCAAAACAAAAACTAGAAAAAACAAATCAAAATTACATACTCTATCTTTAGTCTCAGAAGACAACAATACAACAACTCTGAAAATCACATAGATGAATCAGTCCCTTAAGATGTCGACTCCTTCAAGAACTTCTTTGTCTTTACAACTGTTTAGTCGATGCCACCATCCATGTAAATGATTTGTTCAGGAAGATACTTAATACTGAGCAAACCCTGATACAAACATTTCATATAAGCTCAAAAATAGGAAGAATCATAAAGAAAGAAAGAAAGTCGTTGACTAAAGTATATGTAGCTCGTGAGTGAAGAGTTCGGTGGGTAGTAGAAGCCATTTTACTTAATCGACCCTACAAGGGGAATGCAAAGAGGAAAACTAGTGTATTAAGGGAAACTAAGGACCGAATCAAACACACATGTATTAAGAAAAACTAAACCCTAAGGAACTACAACTGAGGGAACCCAAGTAGCCAATTAACTGCAGGACACTAAACCTTAAGAAACTACAACTGAGGGAACCCAAGAAGCCAATTAACCGCAGAACAGTAAACCCTAAGGAACTACAACTGAGGGAACCCAAGTAGCTAGTTAACCGCAGAACACTAAACCCTAAGGAACTACAACTGAGGGAACCCAAGTAGCCAATTAACCGCAGGACACTACACCTTAAGGAACTACTATTGAGGGAACCCAAGTAGCCAATTAACCGCAGAACACTAAACCTAAGGAACTACAACTGAGGGAACCCAAGTAGCCAGTTAACCACATAACACTAAACTCTAAGGAAGTACAACTGAGGAAACCGAAACACCAAATGAAACACACATATTGTAAAGGACATGACTAACAACATGGTTACCAATGCATGAACGACTATTATTTCTTCATCAAAAAGATATGCAAAACCACTAGAAACAATAATGAAATCCACGAATAATGATTTTTAAAATGGAGATAAACATCCATGGATCCTCTAAGGATGAGGCTGATTTATATAACTATCGTTGTTCTATTGTACTTATTTGATCTTTATTTCACTCTTGCAAGTAGAATATCGTAACAAGGAAAATATGATATAGCTTGAGCGATGATATTTTTTTCAAGAGAATATGCAAAAAATGGACCAACGGATTTGCTAAGAAAGAGAGTGAGGGATCATAATTTCAGGCTAAACCCCTACGATTTTGATTTCTTAGAATTGATTCTTGAGGTTACAAAATATCCAGAATCACAATGTTTATGTATTTACATAAAATCAATTATTGTATCTTCAACACCAGATTACTTATATTCCTTAATTCTCTCTTTTATAACACCATCCTAACTAACTACTCTCGGAACTTAGAAAACCATTTGATTTGTTTCTCTAGCAAAAATAAAAAATGAATAACTCAAGCAAAGAACAGAGTCCACATACCTTATACCTTACAAGGTCAGGCGATGCCAAGAAGCGAGAATGAGGATGAACCGTTGTTGGAAAATGGAAGAGATTTTGGACTTTTGTTACCTTTGAATTAGAGAGACATGAAGTGTAAGATTGCAGACCATATACAACTTGAAAGTTCGGAACTCTCTGTCTCTCCTTCCTTGTCAAACTCTAAATCCCAACTAAAAAGGAAAAATTAAAACCCTAGAAACTGAAACTTACTTCTCTATAGGCTTTTCTCTATTGGCATTCGTATAGAACTAATTCGTTTGGGTCGATTATTTATGTGTAGTCAAAGGGAGGAGATCAGAACATCGTCTTTAGGTTTGCTGACTAGAGAGAAAAGAACACAAACGACGAAGAAGAGAGACGATTAATTGTCTTAGATGAGAGGGGCAATATTGTCTTTTCAGTATCTTAGAAATGCCTAAATCTATAAGCACCGGAAAAAAGTCCTATCTCTACAATACCCATGAGAAAAAAGGCCGATCTCATAATTAACTCTGTCTTTTATGAGAAATTTATGAGATAAGCATTTAATCCCAAGAGTATTGTCTGATTCGGACTTTCTGTCCGTGATTATAGATTTAGGCTTTCTAAATAAATGAAATAACCAAACTACCCCGCTCTCAAAAGCAAATCATGTTTCTCTCTCGCTTCGTCATCTCGTGTCTCCCTCATCCAACTTCTAACAAATTATTTCAGATCTTGAGCAGATAGAGAAAGAAGATCATCTTATGTAGCTTTGCCCACACCAACAAATCTTTACAGAATATAGTTTTTTCCAAGCTTTTGTTCTATCTATATCTCGTTTCTACTGCAACTCTCTCTCTCTACTGCAACTCTCTCTCTCAATTCTCTCTCTCTATTGCGACTCTCTCTCTCTACTGCAACTATCTCTCTCTCTCTCGCAATTCTCTCTCTCTCTCTCTCCAATGAGGAGATGACGAATAATCGCGATTCTCTCTGAAAAGACACTTCTAATCAAATAGTGATGATGAATCGATGATGAGATCCGGTGATAATGATTATATTTACGGTGGTGAGATCTCTACATATGAACGACGATTATGATGGTGATGAATTGTCAATCACAAACATTGTAGTTTTCACATTTGGTTTAGATTTGAAGGTGAATTCGAGGTTTTGATTTACTTTGTAAACAACAATAACATCAAAAATTTGAGTTTTGTGTAAAAATTTTGAGATAAAAATAGTTCTTAATTGATTCAATCAATGTCTAAAATTAGAGCCCTTGGGTTCACTATATACTATCTCCTTAGGGTTTAGATTCCCGTATTCAAAAAAAAATCAATTGAATCTGTTAGATTTATGAGAGGAGATGTTGGTGGTGGAGATGTTTTTTTTGAGTCGTGGGAAGCGAAGGAGAGGGTGGCGATCAAATTTTCAGAAGAAGAAAGATATATACGTCATTTCGCTGGTATGAAAAGCCTATATCCAGAAGGACGGACAGAAAACCCCAATTTGTAATTTTTGGTGCCACAAAGCCCACATGGACAAACGCCCCTGTCTTTTATAGAAAATTTACTTGCCGACAAACTAGTAGGCAGAGCCGGCCCTATACTATAAGTGGGCTAAGGCATTTCCAAAACAAAACGTAAGGAAACAAAAAAAATTACTCATGACGTACCAAAATAAGATTCAAACCTGAGATGTTAGACATATCCTTTGGTCCTACGCCTTTTATTTTTAGTTTTAAAGAATTTTTCTGTTTATTACAGTAGAAATTTTTTTTTCTAATAAACATTAGCAGAACCAAATCACCAGTTACTCCAGCTTCCTCTTATTATTCTTTTATCCTATACGTATGTGATGATCTAATTCATTCAGTTTCATGAACGACTGCATGCACACAATAGTTAATCTATAAATATTTGCATTGTAAAAAATAATTTATTTTACCACATTCGTGGTCACGCATGCATTATCTGTACTGTTTATCACTAAAATATAGTTACGATACAGCCACAAACGTGGTCACGCATGCATTATGTGTCTCTAAAAAATATATATCCACAAATTGCTGGGACCTGGGACAGAACTCTAGACAATAAATAGTAATGTAAAATAAAATGAAAATTTTTGTTTATAACCTTGTATAATTTTCGCTTCAAGTAATAAATAATAGTTATATCTTTAACAAAAAATAGATAAGGGGACAAAATTTGTCTTTTTGAGACGTATTGAATTTCTAGGATATTCAGAATACCGTTTTCTAAGTTGAAATATGGAAAAACTGGATAGACTGGATCTTGTAATTTTCATAAATAATTTAAAATTAATACTCTATAGATATTATTTGTAAAGAGAAATTCCTCTAAATATTATAATTTGAATTTGTACTGAAAATACCGCAATAAAATTTATTTTCCAAAAATACTACAAAAAAAATGTTGAATAATTACAAAGGTTTACAACTTACTTTTTATGTTGGAGTTAACAATTTTAGATTTAGAATATAGTTTTTAGTGGGTAAGGTTTAGGTTTTATAGGATTTAGAAAGTTAAGTTATTAGTGATATTGCAATTGTTGTTTTTCTGCTAATAACTATTTTATCATTTCTATCAAATTATATACAAACATACTGGCTCCAAACTTAATAACCAAAAATTTCAATGGGGAATTATATATACACATATATCCAAAAAAATGTATAGAAGGAAAATATCCATGTTTTCTTAAGAGTGCATACTGGCCCGAATTTTTTGGAAAAATGGTTAAAGAACATCACTCCCTGATTTATTTTAAAAACTTTCATCTTTTTTTTTTCTGGGTGTTAAACCCTCACATTTTTGTAAGTGTAGAAAACCCCTTGTATTAGTAAACTCCCACCTTTTTATTTATACATAATCAAAAATATATCATATATAATATAAAACTTTATCTGAAATTAAATCAATCTAAACTCATTTCGAAAAAAATTAGAGTCTAGTTTGAACATGTTTTCTTAGATATGAAATTAAATGTCGAAGTTAAAATTTTAGTGAAAATATACTAGATTGACACAAATTTGGGTTAAAATAACTCAATTGACATACTATAGTATCTCATTACTATATTTACACAACATTATGTAGAAAAACCAAAACCCAAACTATTATTTTAATTAAGTTTTTTCTTAGGAAAAAGAAATGAAAATCATAAATAAAAAATAAATAAAACAAAAAGAGAACTTAATTTGGGTAAAGTAACTCAATTGACATGCTATAGTATTTCTTTACTAGATTTACTATAGTATATCATTACTATAGTATCTCATTACTAAATTTAAATAGTTTACATAACAAAATTTCTAATGGTAAGAAAACCGATTTGCTATATCTCAAGTCTCAACTAAATGTCACAATTTAATATGTAAGTTTGTTTGGTCACAAAAAGCTTTTGGGAAAAGGGAAAACTATAATTAAGGAAAGAGTATTTATAGTAAGCCGTAGATTTGAAAAGAGTTAAGAAAAAATCCATGGTATTAGACTATTCTCTTTCTCTTCAATTACAATTACTTTTATTCTCATTTTATATATTACATGATATTTAATAAAATCACAAAATGAGTACACCCCCTTTAAAACAATGATTTTGGAGGATTTGACGAAATTTAGGAAATTTGGAATTTTTGTAAATTTTAGGGAAGTTGATATGATTTATAGAAAATTTTCAAATTCCACCTAAAATTATGAGATTTGAATTTCTGTATTTTTAACTAAACAAATTCTCTCAAATCATCCAGAATTCCTAAAACTTATTAAAATCCAAATTCACAAACTGTTTTGAATAACACTGGATTTTAAAGTAGATTTTTAAATCATTAGTTCAATAAAATGGATTTCAGAAGACTTTTTAAAATTCATGATTGAATCATAAGATTTGTAATTTTTACACAAATCACTTAAAATGTCAAGTTGAATACACCCGCTTTAATCTCTTCTTAATTTTATGTTGTTATGTTGCTTTTAACGTCCATCATTTTTCATTATAACATGTTATTTTCAAATTCACATAAAACACTTAATCTCTTTTAGAATCTTCGTTGTCCTGTACTCATGTTGTTTTTAATCTTGCGTCACTTTCTTTTATAACATGTTGCTTATTTAAATTACACGTGATAATAGAATATTTATCTTTTTTTACATATTATTTTATTATATTACATGTTATATATTAGTTATTACATATTTTTATTTTCAAAATTACAATATGCTGCTGTATAATTTCTCCTTTCAATATATTATATTTTCTGAAAACCAATGTATCTTTTACAAATTCAAGATACTTTTCAATTGTTGTATTATTTTTATTTGATCCCTGTTATTTTTTACATTACCATCATTTCTGTTTTTTTTCCTTGACCTCGGTCCCACATCCCTATTTCTGTCAGTTGCAAACGGTGAGTACAAAAAAAGATAATTTGGTTGGGTCCACAGTTATTTTCCAATGAAAATAAACCTACAGTCATTTTAATTTCTCAATTATATTTGGAACCATAGTTATCTTATCTACTAATATTTCCTTTAAGAAAATAATCTTAAATCAATTTTTTAATTTTATTGATGTTTTAAAATATTATGGCTTGTATTATTTTTTAAAGTTTAGTTAATGATATTAGGGGTTAATTTACTTTTTACCCAAAGATAATGGATTAAAAATACCAAACAAAAAAAAATTGAAGGGTTTTTTAGTACAGGTGAGACTTCTATAAATCCATTTTTTACGAAAATCCTATTTAAAGACTAAAAAGGTTAGAAATTAGTAGACCACTGATGAGAAAAATATATAATTATTAAGAAGAATAATTCAAATAAATTAATCCAACATTTGTTTTCGGTACTGTTTTGGTAAAGTCTTCCAATCGTTTTGATGTCATGTGTTTCCTTTGTCACGGTATTAGATATTTGTTGGTTAGTAAAAAAAACTTGTATTCTTTTATAATTTATATGTGATGATTTTTATTAGATTACTATATTCTAGTATATATAGACATAAGTCTGCATTTAGATTAATACTTATAAGATCAATCCGTAAAAAATATCACTAGCTTATCACATTTTGCCATTTCTCACTCAATTCTTTTAAATATGTAATTTTCTTCAAATATTTTAGATTGTCACTTTTAGATACTTTAAAATCTATACATTTGTGAATTTGTTTTTTGTGCTAAAACACATACTTTAACAAATATTAAACCTTAAAAAATGGAATTAAAAGCCCCAAGCATAACATGTAAATTTAGGTTTCTATAATTTGAAAAATTGTAACTCCATAAAATTTTAGCCAAATGTTAAAATCCACAAATACCACTAAAAAATAGTTTTCTTAATTAATTAATATTTATTCGAGATGTAATCTACTATATTTTGCCACTGCGTAAGAGTATAACTGTACACCAGTACTTCAAAAAACTAGAATATTTTGGGATCAGAACTTTGTAGGTAAAACTCATTTTCTGATTCTATATAATCCTTCTGCCGCACTTCAATTTTAGGCCACAAAGATTTGACAAGATAAATAATAAAACTATAGGGAAAAAAACTGGGGTATTCTCAAAAATGCCCATTTTTCCATATCTCTTTTTAAAAATATTCCTTTATGTTGACTATTTTTAAAACTACCCCTCTTTATATACAAAATAACCAAATTACCCTTTTTGAGTGACAGCAAGAATGTACAGTCATCAAAATCGAAAATATTTTCCCGCCAAAAAAATTTCCCGCCAAAATTTTTTTTCCCGCCAAAATCGAAAATTTTTCCCGAAAAAATTATTTTTTCCCGCCAAAAAAAAAATTTTCCTGCCAAAATCGAAAAAGTTTCCCGCCAAAAATATTGAAATTTATACTAGCGTTTACAAGGTTTTTAAAAGGTTTTTAAACACATTGTAAAAGCTTTTAAAAACCTTGTAAATGCTTTTAAAAAGCTTGTAAATGCTTTAAAAGGTTTTTAAACACCTTGTAAACGCTTTTAAAAACTTTTTAAAAGCATTTAAAAGGTGTTTAAAAACCTTTTAAAAATTTTATAAAAACTTTTACAAGGTTTTTAAAAACATTGTAAAAGGGTTTAGAAGGTGTTTAAAAACCTTTTAAAAATCCTTTTAAAAACCATTTGAAAACCTTTTAAAAACCTTTTAAAAACCTTTTAAAACCTTTTAAAAACCTTTTAAAAATCTTGTAAAAGCGTTTACAAGTTGTTTAAAAAACCTTTTAAAACTCTTTAAAAAATCTTGTAAAAGCCTTTACAAGGTGTTTATAAGGCTTTTATAAGGTAGAAACCTTATAAAACCTTTTAAAAACCTTGTAAATTTTTGTTGGCGGGAAAAATTTTGGCGGAAAAATTTTTTTTTTCGAAATTTTTTATCAAAAGTTTTTTGACAAAAAATTTTTTGGCGGGAAAATTTTTTTGAAAAATTTTTGGCGGGAAATTTTTTGGCGGGAAAATTTTGTTTTTCTTTTTATTGAATAAAATAATTTTCATCTAAGGGTAAAATGGTCATTAAAAATTAAAAGAGGACATAAATAAAAATGGCCAGAAAAGAGGGTATTTTTGAAAAGGGGTATATCAAAAGGGGCATTTTTAACAAATTCTCAAAAAAAATTATTTTGTTTGTGAACTTTAATTTGTCGGATGATGCTCTTAAAACAATCATAATAATTATTTGGTTATTTTGAATATATATTTCATATACCCAAAGACAATAGTAATATTTTGTAACTTTCTGTGAACAAGAAACCTAAACGTTTTTCTTTTTAGATATTTGAGTTTTTAGTATGTTTATGGAATGTAATAGCCAAACTAATATGTTTCCTATTCATAACTATACACATAATCGGTCTCTCACTATAGCAACGTGAGATTGGAGCACTTTTTTTTATCACTTCCCTCATGTTTAATCACTCAAATATTAGACTATATCATTTTTTCTAAATTTTTTTAAGATACAAAAATTCTATGTTTTTTTTATAGTTTGATATACATTTTTTATGATTTTATTTGATAATGTTAAATATTTCTTACAAATTTTGTATCTGTACACCTTACAAATATCTGTACACATTACAATATGTACAGTCTTACAAATGTCTGTACACATTATAAATCTTTACACATTGTAATGTGTACATATATTTGTACATATTATTAAGTGTGTAGATGTAATTTGTTTAATTTTTAGGTTTTCATATGTCTGTATAGATGTATATAACCATTACATATATCACTTTTGATATAAAATATATTTGAAATAACTAAAACAAAATGCATACCAAATTATAAAGAAAAAAAACATAACATTTTTGTATCTGAAAAAAAATAAAATAAAAAATTATATTATCTAATATTTGAATAACTAGACATGGGGTGTTATGAAAAAGAAAAAAAAAACTACAGTGACACCAATTCTCCTCTCTCTCACAATTTTTTATCTCACACAAATGGGTCATACACTATTCTCTGTCTCTTATCACATTATTACACACATCTCTCATCACTCACTCTACTACACATTTATTTTACCAATTATGAATAGTAAACGTACTAAAACACCTAATAAGTTTGAAAAGTGTACTACTTCTCCAACAAACGCTTTTTTTTTCTGATGATTCTATCGTATAATTAGGTACTTAGGAAATATAACTAAATTGTGAAAATTTGAAAGAAAATATCATTTGACAGTAAGTAGAAATAAAGAAAAATGTCTCTTAGATGTGTCCAAAAATGAAAATCAAGAAAGAATAGAAGAAATGGACAAAAATTGGACTTTTGTATGCTGACTAAATAATATCACACAATACAACCTTGCTGCTTTTATGAGATCATGTCTTTTATAGAAAATTTTCTTGCCGACAAACGAGCAGGCAGATTCGAACCTGCTACAAAACACCCATGACGTACAAAAATAAGATTCGAACCTGGGATGTTAGACAGATTCCTACGCCTTTTATTTTTGGTTCTTAAAGATTTTTTTTCTGTTTTTAATTATAGTAGAAAACTTTTTTTCTAAAATAAACATTAGCAGAACCAGATCACCAATTACTCCACCTTCCTCTTATTATTCTTTTCTCCTATATGTGATGATCTAATTCATTCAGTTTCATGAACGACTGCATGCACACGAGACTTGCAACACGTTAATCTATAAATATTTGCATTGTAAAAATTAATTTATTTTACCACAACGTGGTCACGCATGCATTATCAGATTATCTGTACTGTTTATCATTAAAAGTTAATTTACACTTTAATGTTTATCACTAAAAAAGGATAATTACGTTTGTACCTGTATTATCTGAAGCTAATATATATATATATATATATATATATATACCACAAATTACTATATATATATATATATACCACAAATTACTGGGACCTGGGACAAGACTCTAGACAATACATAGTAATGTAAAATAAAATGAAAGTTTGTGTTTATAACCTTGTATATATTTTCGCTACAAGTAATAAAAATAGTTATATCTTTAGCAAAAAAAAATAGATAAGGGGACATATATAATTTGTCATCTTTGAGACGTAAAGAATTTCTAGGATATACAGAATACCGTTTTCTAAGTTAAATTATGAAAAAATTGGATAGATTGGATCCGGTAATTTTCATAAATAATATACAATTAAAACTCTGTAGAAATTATTTGTAAAGAGGAATTCCTCCAAATATATATATATTTTTTTTTTTAACACCAAATCAATTATATTATACCATGATACATAAAACCAATCAAATACAACCATTGAAATAAATATAGGAAATTGAACACAATTTCGATGAAGAAGTGGAAGTAACCCTGCATTCTAAACGAAAGCCTTACGGGCAACAGAAAAAATCTGTTAAGTCCCCTCTTCATACACTCGTCAAAGGCTAACATCTTATAGATGAAACTCCTAAATGCTTTCTGCATTACCATAACTGAACGAAAAATTTGATATGTTGTTTGTGATGGTTTTGAAACATGCCTTCCAAAACGTCAAACACAATGACGGTTAGCGACCATGGATTCCCCATTCATAAGACCTATAGTTTGTAACGGAGGGACAGCAAGATCACCATCATTGGACTGTGGCCTTAAGAAGAGGAGGTTATCGCGTGAGTCAATACCTTTAAGTGGAGAGGATAGTACAATAATTCCGGGATCAAAAACCCAAATGAGATATTCAAATCTTTGCTTAGTAGAAGATTCATCGGCTGATAACCGGAGATAACGCTGGTGTGAGAGTCCACCGGAAACAAACCTTGCGTAAAGGAAGACAACACGATTCCATTGAATCGACACCGAACCGACGCGAATCTGAAAAAGACGACAACCCCAACATCGATACAATGAGACAAATCCAGCCTCGCACGAACCCGACACCACCCAATATGCAATTGAGGACAAAAACCAGTCCGTACAAAAGATTAGAGACATTGAAATCTGACTTTTCAGATTCATCATCGTGAAGAACAAAGGCATATTTCGATTAGAAATTTTCGTAACTATTACCAAAAACAATATAGAGAAGGAAGTGAAACAAATTAAATAGAAAGGAAGAAGCCAACCGACGCCGGAAAACCAGCGCCAGCCGGAGAAAGCAAAAAGCGGAGGTTTCTTATCAAAGAGACGCGTTGGGAGAAATCGCTCGTGAGAGAGAGAAATTTTTTTTTTAACAATTCCTCCAAATATTATAATTTGAGTTTGTTCAAAAATTTATTTATCTAAAACTACAATAAAAATTTACTTTCCAAAAATACTACAGTCAAAAAAGTTGATTATAAAGGTTTACAATTTATTTTTCTTTGGGATGACACTTTTATATTCAGAATATAGTTTTTCGTGGGTAAAGTTTAGTTGTTTGATTTAGAGTTTAGTTTTGAATGTTGAAAGTTAAGTTTTAGTCTTTTTGTATTTTTGAAAAATATTTATTAATGGTATTTTAAAAAAAAACTAACAACAGTATTTTAGAAAAAGTTTATCTTAATAATATTTTTGAGAATTGTCTTTGTATATATGCGTAGAAAATTTATGACAGATTTTTCATGCTATTTGTAAAAGAAAATAACTGTGATAGAATATAGAATTCTTATTTAAACTTGAAATTCAGTATCATTGTTTTGATCCCGATATTGGTGAGTAGTGTGCCTCCAATTGGATGTACCTACCATTAGGTTGTTGTTGGATTTGGCATTGAAGGACGGCAGGGTCACTGTCATGGGTTGTGGTGACAAACTTGTCTTGTTGTAGAAGACAACGAAAGAGAGATTAAAGGGTTTAATTAGAAATGCGAACAAGTGCAGCAGTAGTACTAAATTAAGAGCAATGTCATATATATATGCTTGTTTTTATTGACATTTAAAATTGACCTATATAAAAAAAAATGGTTATTCGAATATTAAAATTATGTTGGATTAGCATAAGATCTTCTCTTGAAAATACTTTCTTGTAGTCGCCATTATTGCAAATTTACTTTCCACTTTCAGAAAATATAAATCAATAGTTTAATATATTATTTTAATATAGTATTTTATATATTATACAATCTTAACATGTAAATTTAGGTTCCATAAACGTCTTTTTTTTTTCTTTTTTTTTCCTGATGATTCTATTGTATAATTAGGTCGACATAAGATATTACTTAGGAAACATAACTAAATTGTGTAAATTTGAAAGAAAATATCATTGACAGTAAGTAGAAAAAAAGAAAAATGTCTGTTGGATGTGTCCAAAAATGAAAATCAAGAAAGAATAGAAGAAAGGGACAAAAATTGGAATTTTGCATGCTGACTCAATAATATCACAAATACAACCTTACTGCTTTGATGAGATCATGTCTTTTATAGAAAATTTACTTGCCGACAAACGAGCAAGCAGACGATTCTTTTCTTCAAGCAAACAATTCTCTCTCTATGTGTTCCTCCTAATTATGCTTTTACTTGTAACGTGTTTATTCATTTATGACCTCCTATGTCTTGTCCCTTATGCTTTTTATGCAGCACCATCTACTATCTTCTTATTTTTCATTTATCTATGTTAACTTATTTTCTTGTTGGGCTTTTTATTAATCATGTTTGGTTTTTAAGGATAATCGATTTGAACATTGCTTGATGGTCAAACTTAGACTTCTAGGGTTTATTATACAGAGGAGTATGCTCTTAATTAGTCATTTATCGTAATTGGTGGTTATTTGATTTTAATAAAAAGAAAAGGCTTTTCTCAAACCAAAGTCTTTGAATTCAACTCTCTGTGACACCCCGGTTTTAGAGACTTGCGGAAAGGTTTAAGAGAATTGATTTGACCACTTATGTCACTGAAGTGTAATTATCTTTTTGATCAATGAATATGAGAGAACTCCAGAGTTAAGCGTGCTTGAGCTGGAGTAGTCTCAGGATGGGTGACCTTTCGGGAACTGACTATCGGAACAGTGCGAGTGAGGACAAAACACAGGAAAAGATCATGTGGTAATTTGTAGGGATGGTAACAAGTCTTTTAAACCTCCCGGACGTAGCAAACCGGCCATCAAATATAGATGGGCTCACAGGCCTAGTGAGAAGACGTGAAGTCCATTAAAAAAAGTAGACCTATAGACTGGGACTGGACATGGGCCCCACTGAAAAATGGCGGTCAGGGCGTTACTGTAACACCCCAATTTCTTAACTCTAATTGGGCCGGGTTGTTTTGTTATTAAATCTAGCCCTTAAGACCTAATTAAGTTGATCAAAACGACAAGATTATATGTGTATTTTGTGTGTGCTCGTGGATACATAGGTATGTATACGCATCTATCGCCATCGCTGTTTTTACAAAGGGAAGAGATCTTGAGCAAAACCCTAAGTCAATAAGAGTGAGATTGTTGTAGCCGTCGTGGTCCTCTACTGTTTCCGTGAGTCTCGTGGAGGAGAAGCGTAGGTAAAGGTCTGTTGTTCTCGTTGGTCTCCGTCGGTCACCACTGATCACCACCGTTGGTCAGTCAACCATCATCTTTCACCGGAGATGTCACCCGCTGACACCGGAGCAGCCATAGCCCATCGTCGAGGCCATTATAAGTAAGGAAACCTAGATTTGTTTTATAACTTGGGCTGTAAGTTACTGAATGTTGTAGACCAAATCCTTGATTTGTTGCTTGCTTGTGATGTATGTTGCTGAGCCATGGGAATGAGGAAGTAGCCACCGTGTGACTAAACCGTCACGTGAAGCCTTCGAGGAGATCCGCCGAGAAAAGTTGGAGAGAGAGGTAAACGGCGAAGCTTAGTCTCGTGCATGTTTGTGTTGTGTTGTTTTGTTGATTATTGAACTGAAAACTAAACCAGCCTAAACCAAGAGATCCTTAGAGTAGTTTAATTCCCTGAACCGAGACTTAATTATCGTGAACGAAGGAAATGGTTTGTGGTGTGTGTGATTAGTGTTATATGGGATTGTCGAACCTGAAAGCATGTAATACGTGGTCACGTGAATTGGNTGAGGAAGTAGCCACCGTGTGACTAAACCGTCACGTGAAGCCTTCGAGGAGATCCGCCGAGAAAAGTTGGAGAGAGAGGTAAACGGCGAAGCTTAGTCTCGTGCATGTTTGTGTTGTGTTGTTTTGTTGATTATTGAACCGAAAACTAAACCTGCCTAAACCAAGAGATCCTTAGAGTAGTTTAATTCCCTGAACCGAGACTTAATTATCATGAACGAAGGAAATGGTTTGTGGTGTGTGTGATTAGTGTTATATGGGATTGTCGAACCTGAAAGCATGTAATACGTGGTCAAGTGAATTGGTTTATGGAATTGGTGTAGCATTACGTCTTGTGGTGGTTAATATTAAATTGTTAGTTTTGGTTTAGTTTAATTATTAAATCATTCTAATTAATTTAATCGGAGGAATACCAGTTTATCAAGACTTAAAAGTTGGTTTGGATATTAGATTAAAGTTATGGATTATTGTTTGGAAATAATCATCGATCGGTTAATCTCAACCGTTGCAGATTGAGGAGTGTTGCTATTTCTAATCCGTGGATTCAATCCAATAGCTAAGGTGAGGGTGGTATTTGCGGATAACAGTAACCTCTTTCCTTATGTACTCTTCGATAGTTGCTGAGTATAGACTCAAGAATTGTTTGTTAATTAAATGTGTTTGCGTGGATTTGTGTGCATGGTAAAATAGGTTGTTAGTAACATGATATATGTGAAACACATTAACTACATGATTTGATGTTATGAATTAACTTATATATTATATTATAAATATAATTATGAACATACATGAGAATGAGAATGAGAATGAGAAAAGAAAAGATACTTGAGGATGTTGGACTGTAATGGACCGACGGGTTCATTACAGGTTATAAACCGTTGACGAGCAGTACCTGAAGAATCGAGCTATGGGCCGTGGTCTTCCAGGAATGGGGTTTGTGAGCCAGAAAAAGTGATAATGGCCAAACCTATAAGGAAAGTAAAACTTATTAAGTATTGTAAAGAAACAGAAATGTTTGAATGTGGTAGTTGCCACAGAAATGAATAAACTAAGGTGAAAGTTATTGAGGAGAAATAAGAAGCTTGCTTGTTTGTTTGATTGATAAACATTCTGAATCTATGCTAAGTAATAGTTGTTGATTATATATGGAACGTTTTTACTGTATGTCCAGTGGGCAGAGTTTGATCTCCTCACTGAGTAAACTTGTTTACTCACCCCTTTTTTTCCCTTTTTACCAGGTTAGTAAGTCTCAAGAGTTGCATCTTGAAGTTTGTTCGTTGGTGAATTTTAAAGAAAGAAACGTTTTTGGCCAGACCGGATGGATTACATGTTGTTCCGTCTTTTGCGACGGTACGGGTGTTACAGTTACACTCTCTTTCGATCCATTGATACGTAAGAAAGCTTGAACTCCGATCATCAATCGTTAACTCTTGATCGTTAACAAGAGTAAAAACTCTATAAATTAATAATAACAAAAGTATATATATACAGTAAAAACTCTATTAATTTATAGAGTAAATTAAAACTCAATAAATTAATAATAACAAAGGTATATATGTACAGTAAAAACTCTATAAATTAATAAAAACGGGACCATGAAATTTTATTAATTTATAGAGATTTTAATTTATCGATAAATTAATAATTATTAATTTATAGAGAGACTTTCCTAATTTGGTAAAAAAATATTAAAAATAAGATTGAATCTGAAACGACCGACCTTTTTTTTTAATAAATAATAAATATAATATAATAAAATAAACTACAACTAGTGGTCCCATATCCACTAGCCACCTAACCACAAACGCAATCAACAGCGGAATTAACCAACCAATATTCAATAATAATCCAATAATAAAATATAACCATATTCCAACATAATCAATATCCAAAACAACAGGAATCATAGAACCAGCAACCTAGCAATGTTTTAAATGACCCTACTCTAGCAACCTAGCAAAGCCAGACAACATAAAACCGAGTCCCTAGAACATCCTCCTCTTCATTGCCTGGATTCCACGATCACACTTTGCCTTTACCTGCACCACAAACACATATTGCAATGCATGAGTATTATATAAACACTCAGTAAGGCAGTCGTCCCATCTACTGGGCTATACACACAAGAAATAGAGTATCAATAACCAACACACAACAATCAACAAACGACAATAACAAAGCAGGACTTAGCATCGACCGACACCACACATGCATCGACCGATGCCAAATGGGGAAGCATCGATCGACACAGAAGCTGCATCGACCGAT
>NC_025689.1:25027417-25046530 GCF_000633955.1 Camelina sativa
GAGCACCGTGATTTCCCCGAAGCTTCTCGCCGGATCTTCGTTCCTACAACCACAAAACTCGATCCCAAGCCACAAGAAAGCTTCCTAACGTCCATAGCAACATCCTAATACGTCTAACAACACACAACAGGAAGATTAATGAGTTCTCTAGCTTAGATAAGCCATGGTCATGCACTTACCTTTGCCACAGAAGAATCTAAGCCTTAAACAAACAAGAACAAGCCTCTAGGAAGCTCCTACAACGATCCCAGCTACAGATCTCACCAAGAAACGCCTCAAATCTCCAGAAATCACCAAGAACTTTCAAGAACTCTTTCTCCCTTCTCTTTTATCTCAAAAACGGCCACACACGTCTAATGAGACCAAAGGAACGACCCTAAGGATTTTCTTTTCTCTTTTTGCCCAAAATGCAGCGTTTGACTTAAGTCAAAACGCAGAGAATTGAGCCAGCATCGACTGATGCTCCTACTGCATCGATCGATGCACATCCCAAACCGGGATTCCCGTTCACGGATGTTACAGAATCTTTATAACTAATAGTATTATAAAATAAATTACAATGAAAGTAACAATTATCATGTTTTGAAGATAGCACTTAAAGATTTTTATATAGTAAAAATATTAAAAATAAACTCTAATAAATATTAATGTGTAGATATATACATATATTTAGATAATTTTATATAAGTATTAATTTATATTATTGATGGGACCATATATTTACAAAGGAGTTTCAAAAAAATTATTATTTTATTATATTATCGAATAGTGTCCAAAATTACACTAGTCCCAACTTGGGACCGGAAAAATTTATTAATTTATAGAGATTATTAATTTACCGAGTATTAATTTACCGAGTATTAATTTTTATACGTAAATATTTCTATCAGTATTGAAATCACACTGTACCTTATGGAACCTATAAGAGCATCGACCAATTATAAGAATTACATATAAAAGATAATTTAAATTCTGAACTCGAGAAAACTATCATAGTATAGTGGCAAAATCCACAGGTTACCAATTCTCACATGAGAAGTTTAAAATCCACAGATTTTTCTACCTTTATTGGTGAGGCTGATGGGCTAGCCTATAGACCCTGCCAAATTAGGTTTAAAAATAAATGCAGCAAATAAATGATATAATCTGGCGTATAAGTTCAAAAGCATATGTATTGGTGTTTGTTGAGTTCTTTTGTCTGTGTGAAGCACTCTATTTTTATAGCAATTCCAGCTCTGGACATGTGCGAGCGGTGCAATAGCACAGGTCCAAAGACCAAAAAAAATATTCATCTTTAAGTTTTCTGTAGGCCCAATAGTTTCTTCTTCTTTTTTGTCCTCTGTTTTCTTTTTAATTGCCAATGTTAGAAGCTTTTTGAACAGAACCAATAAATGTAATTTTCTTTAAGTTGATTTTTTGTGTATATTTAGGGTCAATTGAGTGTTTGAGCCGAGCCTGCTTTATAGTAAAATGTCTGGCTAAAATTGGGAAAATGGCTATTTAATTCCCCAAGTATTTGCAATTAACACTTTTATTCTCCAACTTACACATGAACACATTAATTCCCCAATTCGTATTTGACTTAACAGTTTTAGACCAGAAAATAGTCCATGTTAATTAATTAACAGAGTCGTTAAGAAGTGGTTGAAACGTAATGAACCCAGAAAAAACCACAAAAAACTTTCTCCCAAGTTGAAACTTATGGGGTTGTAGGCTATTTACATAAATTGAGACCAAGATAGATTTCCTGACAATTCGACAACAACTCGAAGCCATGAAGAACACAAAGAACAAAAATCTTTTTCCAGAAACGTTATGAATGTAAGACTTATCTCATAATAAGATTTTGGTATATGAAAAAAAAATGGAACAAACTGTGAACCGTACATGAAGTCTTACAAAAACACATAATCCAAGTCTAAAACAGAAACTGCATGGACTAGAGAGAGAACCCAAATCTTCCTTGTGATGATCCACCTTGTGAAGCTCTTACTTGAGAAGAGCCTCCTTGTGATGATCCAGCTTGAGAATATTCTTCTTGAGAAGCTCCAACATGAGATGAACCTCCCTAGAATCAAACATATCATTAGACCACCAAACAATTAAAAAAAATCATCAATAATTTACAAACTACTTAAATATATAAACAACCTGCTCTTTTCTTGGACGACCTCTTGGCCGTTTTGATGGAGGAGGTGCAGCTGGATTAGGACACCTAGTCTTATTATGTCCTTTTTTTCTACATTTTGAACATGTTCCAATACGACCATGGCAAGTTAACCTGTACTTATTAGATGAAGACTCATGAGGAGACTTTCTCCTAGCCCGATCATGTGGTCGTCCTCTATTAAATCTAGCTGATGGTGGTAGAACAGGCAACCGACCTAACCGTCGCCACAGATTTATGCCTTGGACTGGTTTTATTCCTTTCTCATACAATAAACGCCATCTTGAAGTCAAGTAGTAATCCGAGACATAATCATTAAGATTTAACTTTGTGGTTGTGATGACACACATTGCATGCATACAAAGTATTCCATTCAATTGCCAATAGCCACAACCACAAGTTTTTTTTCCATATCAACACAACAAACATCAACTCCATACTCAATCTCATGCAAGTTTCCTTTGGTCATGTACCTTTTGCAATCCTTAGATTTTTGCCTATTTAGTTCAATCTCCTTATCTGCTCTTGGTGTGAACCTCTTCTTCCACCTTTTAGTTATAATTGTCCTCTTTGCATTCCTCTCCATACATTTCCTCCTTACTTCTATTAAAAAATCAAGTAATGGCTTCCTTCTTGATTCCCTCACATTCCTATTGAAAGACTCTGACAGGTTGTTGAGATTATCATTGCAACAAGATCCAAGTTTGAAGAAAGCCCGAGACCATGTTGTTGGTGCAGTGCGTTGTAGTGAGTCATAAGCACCTTGGTTGTACCTCTTTAGTATTTCTAAATTAGTAGCAAAAGATGCCGCTGTATAACTCCTTGCTATTTTCCAAAACATACGCTCAAGCTCAATATCTTTGTTTGTTTTCTTCCGGTTTTCCAAAATGTGTCTAGCACAAAATCTATGTTTAGCTTTGGGAATCTCATCATGAACTGCATTTAGCAAACCCTGTCACCACATGTAAACCTTATAAAAAATATTACAAGTTATCATCAATCTTATAAGTAACAACTTAACAGAAATTTTACATGATGTTTATCTGAAATGATGGTAATGTCAGCTCCATCTTCAAGTGTCAAATCCTTTTTTAGAAGTTTCACAAACCACACCCAATTATCTATATCCTCCACCTCTACCACAGCCCAAGCAATTAGAAATATTCTATTATCACCATCTCTACCAACTGCAGCTAACATTTGACCTTTGATATTCCATTTCATAAATGCAGCATCTAATCCAATAATAGGTCAACATGACTGCTTCCAAGATGTTTTCAATGCTTCAAAACATACATAGAGACGGTAAAATCTTTGCAAGCTACCAGGAACTGGCCCAGGAACCGTCACAATCTCCATAGTTGAACCATCATTAGAGGTACGTATCTCTTCTTGATAATCCCATATTCTAGCAAAATGGGATTCATGGCTGGCCCTTCTTTTAAGTTTCAACAGCTTCTTAGCTCTCCTACACTGATGCACACTAACTATCATATTATACTCTCTTTTGATTTCATCTACCATCTCCTGAGATTTAATCTTAGGGTTCACTCGCAGCCTTTCCTCATACAGTTGTGAAATGGTTCCACTTTTTAACAACTTCGTGTCACCAGATCTTACACAAACATGCTCATTCTGATAGAGATTTATCATAAGATTTTTTTTCCTCTTCTCAAAAGAACAATACACTTTCCATGGACAATTATCTTTGATGTGTTGTGTGCACTTTTCCCCAAGCCTGTTAGATGATGACTTATACATTCTGATATCGTATTGAGTTTTTAGAGAATACCTGAGGAGTGCATACTTGAATTCATATGCATTGTTGAATGTCTTATACAATGCTAAATAATCATCAGGTCGATCTTCATGAGTGAATGGTCTCTCAGCTTCCTCTTCGTCATCATCAGATAATGGATCCAGAATCTTCTCGTCGTCCCAAATGTCATCCCCACTATCATCAGAATCATTACCATTTGTTGCATCTTCACATGCATCAGACCCAAAATGGTCTTCTAAGTTGTTGCAGATTACAACATCGACGAGCTCATCATCTTTTTCCTCTTCATTTCCAGCAAAACATAGATCCACCTATGTATATCCTCGGCTGTCTTCGACGATAACTGGACAATCATCTTTGTCAACACTTGAATAATGAGATTCTACTATGTCGTCTTCAACTTCGGCCTCTACTCTCTCGTCTACAATGTCGGCTTCAACTCTCTTCCCTGCAACTTCGACTACGATTTGGGCTTGTGGTTCTCTTCGAATTTGAAGTTTACGCCTTTTTGTAGTCATGATTTTCTCTTTAAGATATATGAAATCGATCTCAATCTCTCTTATCTCAGTTCTTTAATCGCTTAAGAACCCTAGGTTTATGAGTTCATTAGGTTTTTGTCGACTTCTTAACGTCTCCGTTAATTAATTAACGTTGATTGTTTTCTCGTCTAATATTGTTAAATCAAATATAAATTAAGGGATTAATGTGTTCACGTATAAGTTGGGGAATAAAAGTGTCAATTACAAATACTTGGGGAGTAAAATGGTCATTTGGACGTATATTGAACTTTGTTTCTTGAACATTTTTTACGTCTTCCGCCTTTTGAACATTTTCCAACTCAACGGTTTCTCATTTTAATTTCTCTAAACAATTTATTAAAGGTTTTATAGGATTTTTTTGAAGATTTGCAAGAAAAATTTCGTAAGAACAAATTTAAAGAATTATAACAAGTGATTTAGGCTCTGATTGGTAATGATTGTTATTTGTGACTGTAAAGATTTTGACTGTAAAAATATGGTTGTCTATAATTTGGATGTAGAGTGTAGATACTTTAACTGTTAAAATCTAATTGTTAAAAAAAAACTTTAAAAGTTGTGATTGTAATTTTTTTTTTGACAATAAAAAATTAGCTCAAACGAGCTAATTGTATGAGAAATTGTTTACAAATAAAATATTATGTGAAGATGTACACGGGTGGCGTACCAAGAAATCCGCATTTACATTATCATTTCGAGAAACAAAAGATAAAGAGAAAGAAGTAAACTCCTCCATGTTGATCTTGATAGCGTCGAGGTATGTTGAGAATACCGGCCAGTCTAGAGGAAAAGATACCATCATCACCAAGTCTGAACAGTCTGTAAAGAAAGCCACATTCCGAAAATCGTGTCCGATCATGCACCGCATAGCCCAAATGAAAGCTTCTATTTCAGCATGTAAGGGGGAGAGGCTACACCGGAAATTGGAGGATCCCATAATTGACAAAGGATCCTCAAAAGAAGTACAATACCAACCTGCGCCTGCAAACTTATCACCCGCTCGCCATGAGCCATCGACTAAACACTGATGACCTAAGTAGCTCATGGGAAGGGGCCGGGAGCTCCTCCCACCCTCCTTGGAGGGTTGGACCCTAAAGGCGTTGATGGGAGATTCTCATCCTCACCCTCCACCTGAGCCTTCTGCCATGCTAGCGCCTCATCTTCCGCTACCTGCACAATCACGTTCGACCGCTCAGCCATATTGTCGAAAACACGTTCATTCCTTGCTTTCCAAATATACCACATAAGCCAAGAAAAAGCCAAAATGCTCTTGGAGCATATCCATACGCCATGAATTAGGTTGATGATCAATTAAATGAGAGATTTGTATAGCAGGGTCCTTAAATGGACCCCTACTAAAATCTGGTCTCAGGGATTAAGCTAGATTCGAGGGATCAGTCCATATAGAAATGGATTACCAAAGATCTAGCAGACACAATACTCCGCCAGCCATACGATGGAGAGTTTGACCGAATAGGTTCCATTGGGTTTGAATTGCGATAATTTATACCCTCGAAAACCCTGACAAACAGTGAGTTCGGAGCTTCAATTAGTCGCCATAATTGTTTAGCCAATACGATCGAATAAAATGCATCAACGTTCCTGAACTCCAGACCGCCCATCTGCTTACTACAACATAATTTATCTCAAGCCAGCCAATGCATACCTCCGGACTAACCATTAGCACTCCACCAAAAATTTGTTATTGCACTAGATAGTTTAGTGGTGACCATTTTCGGTTACCGAAAACAAGACATCATCATAAACATCGGTACAGCTATTGCAACTGAGTTAATCATCACCTCCTTCCCCCCTTTGGAAAGCAACTTTGCCGTCCAACCATTTCTCTGACTTTGCAGTCTATCTCGAACAAAATAGAAGACCTTCGTTATATAAACACCAAGACTCTTTGGTAACCCAAGGTATTAGCCCATACGACCCACATTTGTAATCCCAAGAACCCCCTGCATCTTTGTCCTGACCGCCTCATCCACTGTATGACCAAACTGAATTGAGGATTTTGCAAAATTGATTTGCTGCCCCAAAGCAGCCTCATAATTATTTAGGATATCCAAGATAGCTCCACATTGCTCTACCTTACAAAAAAATAAACTATCATCTTTGTGACTGTAATTTTATTAATAACAAAATTTTAAGAAAATACACAGGTGATGATAAAAATAATAAATTTGTGAAGAGAAGTGGATGTCAAAAGAAAAGACAAAAAATGCTGATATCTAATCTATAAAAAATGGTTTTTGCAAAAACATATATAAATTTATATCGAATTTTTAATTATGATGGAGGAAGAATTTTTTAAAAAATATTGTTGGTTTGACATTATCATTTTGAAGCTTTAAAAAAGAAAAAGAAATAAAGAAGAAAAAAAACTAAAGTGGCTTTTGAAACTTAAAAAATAGAAAGTTATAAAAGCCTGATTGGCAAATAAAATACTTTTAAGACTTTTAAATGTTTTTAAAGACTTAAAAGCCTTCACTAATCGGAGCTTTAATTTTAGCGAAAAAAACAAAAAATATTTTATTTATTTTTTATTTGGACGTCAAATACCTCATTTTTTAGGTTGAAAAAAATACTTAATCTTTAAATTTTTGTTAGATTCGAAACCGTAACTTAATAGTCGTTTACAAACGCCAAGTATCATTTACCGGCTGATCTAACCATGCGAGTTTATATAGGTATATACAATACGGTAACCGGATGATGATTGACCCAGTTTTTCAAATCTGTTGGATGATTTCTCTCTGCTCAGATTATCTTTCCCTTCCTTCTCCCTTTCTAAGATTCCACGTGAGTCTAATATAAGGACAGATTGTCTTTCTCGTTCTTTGAGATCTTAATTTCTGAATTTTTTTTTTGTAAACTCTTATCCTCCTGTTTGGGCAACCAATCTTGGAGTTCTCTTTAATTTAATTTAATGTTTGGTTAAGAAAAAAAATACAGTAAGACAAATTAATTGATTTATTGTCCTAGTGAAGTGGTTAAGAGAGCGTTGGTTACGTCTAGGATCCTCGATTTGAGAAAGCGTTGAATTTTTTTTTAATATTTTTTTTTTCTCTTTCACTTATGTGAAAGAAATTGTTGAAGAAAAGTATTTTGGATTCTAGGGAATAATCTTACTAGGAAAAGGTAACCTGATAAGTATTATACTAATACTAGGGATGGACATTTAAACCGAACCGAACCAAACCAAACTGAACCAACCAAACTCAAACTGACCCAAACCAAACCCAATCCTACACTCCAAGTATTCCGGTTATGTTTCTTCTCAATCCAAATGATTCGGTTCGGTTTGGTTTGAACCAGTAACCCAATATATTTCTTAAATTAATTAATAATCTATACTATTAAAAGGAAAGCATTTTTAATAATTAGACATAGATTAAGAGATTATTACATCAAATGCCATTGAAAACAGAATAAAGATATTTATAAATCATGTATCCAAACATATTGATATTTAATAGACATCAATCTGTTTATGGAAATTGAATAGACGTCAATCTGTTTATAGAAATATCCAATCAACAAGTTAATAATTATCTAATGTTTATGGAAATTAAATTAAAAATAATAATAACTACCTATTATTTACGGAAAGAATTTAAATTTGTTGCCATAAAAATTGGACTCTTAAATCCGAAATTACATATATGTAAATATATTTAATTTTTAATATATTTTGAAATATTTCTGGAAACAACTATTTAATTTTAATATAATGATAACTATTTAATTGAGTAAGAAATAGTCCAGATTAATTTGTTAACATAAATAATGTGGTTAATTAAAGAAAAAAATTTTGGATTATCCAAAATGAAAATAAATAACGTTACTTAATTAGATTTGTTCAAAAAAACTAAAATTACTTTTATGAATTAAAACAATAATTACAAACAAGATGACAATAACCAATGAAAAATATTTATAACCGGAATATGTTCTTTTCTATTGATTTCAAAATGATCAATAAAAAAGTATTTCAAAAATATATTCAGCTTATAGGTAAAAATAAATTATTTTAAAAAAAATTATGGAATATTTAATGTTTAGTTAAATAGCAGATCTACTAAATATGACGAACAATTAGGAAATTTATACAATGTTTTGGGAAAAAAATATCTTAACAATAAATAAAAAATCACAAACAGATATTTAACTTATGTCATACCATTTTCTTATATATATAATGAAGTATTTGTGTTTAAATCCTAGATTATCCTTTTTTAGTGTTCAATTTCGATAGCACATATATTTTTTTGTTCTATTTGCTAACTGATGTAGAATCTAATTTTGAATTTTATTATTATTCTTGATTTCAGTGTTCGAATGGATCAACGTTCGAATGGAGCAGGGATACAATTGTTTCTCCACCTTGTGTGTTAGTATCTCTTAAAAATTATGGTACTTTGATCTATTTACTTTTGAATATTACTTAGTTTGTTGACTGTGGATTTTATATTATGTTAAGTTTGATCTTCATTTAGGATGACACACCCTTTGATTAGAAGAGTTTATAAATTGATTTCCCTTTATTAAATCATCAAAAAATATTATCAGGATATTAAGAAGAGCAGGAAGAGTTGTTCATAGAACATGGATCCTCAAAGCAACTCATCGAGCTGTAATTATTTTTGTTAAAAAATGGTGTAATTTTGTAGTTAGTATTGAGTTTGAAGGTGGTTTTGTGTATAATTAATTTGTGTGCTTTGTTTTTGTAGATGACAAACATTGGTTCGATATTTTGGACTTGGGAATCAAACTCATAGGTATGTAATACACAAACATTATGATTCTAATTGTTGTTAATTTTAAATGGTTTTAAAATTAGCTAATAATTTGGTTGTGTTTATGCAGGGTCAAAGGTCAAAGGCCATCTAATTTAATATGTTCCATAAAAATCATCATTTATTTTTTATATCAAAAAAAAAGTTTAACAAAAGTACTAATTAATTCTGATTATAATTAATAGATTAAAACAAAAAAAAATGAGAATTTTTAATTATATTTTTTTTTTCCAATTATGAAAACAGTTACTATATTTGTAGTATATAATTTAACCACAACTTCCTATTTTATAAAATATTATATCCTTTATATAAATTTTGGATTCTAGATTCATCAGTATCTCAAAAAATTAAAATATTATCGATTTCCAAAATATTAATTCAAAATATATACAATGTTGAAACTTTTGCCGATTTTAGTTTATAAGTGGAAAAAATAATAATTTTAAACAGTTAAAAATAGTTTTTGTAGATTAATATCATTACTGCTACGATTCTAATAAATTCAATGGTCAAAGGATTATTATTTCATTCTCAAACTTTTAGAGCAAACTAATATAATTTTATGTTATAGATCTTACACAACTAAATATATCTACAAATAAAACCCACATACCCACACATATGTGATCCAAAACACTTACTTATTTCCTTATCTGATAAGCTAAAATATATAATTTGAAATGTGTAGATTATTATTATAACCACAGTTATGAGATGAAAAATCATATATGGGACGGGATATACTACTTTTGTTTATTTTCTGTCCTGAAATAGATGTACCGTCTATTTCTTATTGTTTTTTTAATGTAATTATCTTTACGTATAATAAAAGACAAACTGATCACTTTTTTAGTCTAAACCAAATTATAAACAAATCGAGTACTTACCTGGTATGAGTTCGGTTATATGAATGTTAACATTCCTAAAAAAATAATGTCTACAAACATAACTCCACATATATGTAATATATTATAAATCTAATGGCAAACTTAGTTTTTGAAACTAATCCCGCACATACGTGCGGGTCTGAATCTAGTATTATTAAAATTACAAACATGTGATCTTTTCTTTACCACTTGCATTTGGTTTCCATTTTACATTATTTTAATTTTTCTAATAAAATTAACTAAATATAAAATATAGATTTAATATTTATATTAGATATGAATTTTAATTTTTTAATTTTTTCTAACTTATTTGATTAATTAACTATTATAAAACCATAATCAAATGGGTGGACGGTGAAACAGCTTTCAAAAGGGGGCAAAGAGGTTATGATAAAGTTCGTTGCCACTGCGGTACCAACATTTGTCATGTCGTGCTTTCGTCTGCCAAAAACTGTCACATCCAAACTTATTAGTGTTGTGGCAAATTTTTGGTGGAGTTCGGGTCAGTCTGGGGATTTGCATTGGTTAGCTTGGGAGAAGTTATGTGGTAGTAAACAATTAGGTGGGCTGGAGTTTTGGAATGTCGATGACTTTAACTCAGCTTTGTTGGCGAAACAGTTATGGCGGCTGATTGAGGCCCCTGATTCTCTGTTTGCTCGGGTTTTCAAGGGAAGGTATTATCGAAATTCGAATCCTATGGAACTGATACGATCTTACTCTCCATCTTATGGGTGGCGGAGTATTGTCTCAGCTAGATCTTTGGTAAATAAATGACTGATTATACGAGTTGGCTCCGGAGAGTCCATTTCTATATGGAATGATCCATGGATACCAGCTCAATCCTCAAGACCAGCTTTGAGTAAGGGGCCTTTTAAGGACCCTTCTTTAAAAATCTCTCACTTAATCGATCGCCAAACAAATTCATGGCGTCTGGATGTGCTCCATGAACATTTTGATTCGGAAGATGTTGCCTTGATAGGGGCTTTGCCATTGGGTAGTTCTCAGTTGGAGGATACACTAGGCTGGCATTTTACAATATCTGGGAAGTATACAGTAAAATCAGGATATGCTACGGAACGGGCTGTGAAAATAAGGGCTTCTCAGGTTCCTCGGTATGGGCCAGATATTACTCCCCTCCTGGCGGGGTTTTGGGGGGGGGGGTGCCATGTCCCCCAAAGATTAAGCATTTCATGTGGCAGGTTTTGTCAGGATGCATCTCGGTCTCGGCAAATTTGCGGCGATGGGGGATTGCATGTGATTCGGTTTGTGCACGATGTGGGGCAGATGAGGAATCCGTTAATCATGCCATCTTCCGGAGTCCACCAGCTCGGCAGACATGGGCATTAGCTCATGTGTCTATCAGATCAGTTTCCTTTCCAACGGATTATGTGTATGCCAATGTGGATCATTTTTTGGGTTCTTCCAATCCGGGGGCTCATGTGTTTTCTTTTCCTTGGCTCATGTGGTATATATGGAAAGCAAGAAATGCTCAAGTTTTTGAGAATCAAATGGAGAAGCCGGAGGAGGTTGTAAAGTTAGCGATCGGTGAGGCGTCTTCATGGTTGCAAGCACAAGCTGAAGATGAGGTTGAGGGATCTTTCCCTCTACCTAACGCTTCTAGTCCTCAAGTATGGGGGTCTACAAGCCACCTTCCTACTCTTTTTTCAGGTTATCGGTGTTTCGTTGATGGATCATGGAAAGCAGGTGACGCTTTCGCGGGTGCAGGATGGGTGTGTTCATCCCCTAATGAAATGTTGATGTCCATGGGAGCTGCCAATTTCCGTCAAAGTCTTTCCCCACTACATGCTGAAGTCAAAGATTTTGTTTGGGCTATGCGTTGCATGATTGGACATGACTATAGGGAGGTGGTGTTTTTACTCAGATTGTTCAGACTTGGTGAAGATGGTGTTATCACCTCAAGACTGGCCGGCTTTTAAGACTTATCTCGAGGATATCAAGGTAGACAAGGAGGAGTTTTCTTCTTTCTCTTTATCTCTAGTTTCAAGAAGTGCAAATGTAAGTGCAAATTCTTTGGCATGCCAAGCGCGTATATCTCCGCATCCTGTTTTGTTTGTAAACAATTTTCCTACCAATTGGCTAATATAAGCTGATCATTTTGTTGTCAAAAAAAAAAACCATAATCAAATTTATTTTGTTACATTAATTGATTCGTAAACCAAATTAAAACAGAACCAAACTAAAATCAAATCAAACTAAATCGAACCGAAGATAATCCGACCTGAACACAAACCAAACCAAACTAACTTTGGTCAACTTTGGTTAGAGTTTTACCAAAACGAACAAACCGAACCAAAACTTAAACTGAAGTCTCCACTCCTAACTAATACTCTAAACCACCAAACTAATTATCTAATCTATTATAGGAGTAGTCGAAAGAGCTCACAAGCAATCTCACAAAAAATGACTTCCCTTGCTCTTAATGAAAATTGCCCTTTAAAATATTTCGGACAAGCTTTTTTGACTATTTAGGTTGCAGAAACGCACCACATTCATCCTTTGACCTGAGACTACTCTTTTGCCATTAATAAAAATCAATTCTGGACATTTTTATCATTTTTGTAAGTTTTCTTTAAAAAAAAATGAAAAATAAATTAAAAACAAAATTTATTTTACAAAATCGAAAATCTAATATATTTATGCAATATCTCTCTTTAAAAAATGGAAGATAAATATTAGAATATATTACGAATATTCATTTAAAGAAAATTTATATTTTTAAAAATATTAAAATGGTAAAGATAATTATGACAATTTTCCTTATAAGATATATATATAGAAGCTCAGCCAAAACAGTAGAAGTCGGATTCATTAAGCGAAACATATAGTTTTGAGAATATTTTTTTTTTGTATTATTTTGGTTCTAATGAATAAGCTTTACTATTGTATGATTTTGATTATTTTTTTCATGTTGATGTACTATTAATATGCTTTGCTTGAATTAAATTTCATGCTACTATAATTTTTAATTATTATATTGAATCTTATCAAAAGTTTTATTGATTTTGTATTGTTTGATTGTGTTTTAGGTTTACCTGTCACAGACAATTGGTGTTTTGTTGTATATCAAAAACAAAAGATTGGACGAACGAGTTGATGAAGCAAGCAAAAAAATCAAATCCGTGAAGTAGCCTATTATAATTTCTTTACAAATATATTTAAATTAGACTTCTATTTATATGTAACCTAATACATAATTTTTTTTTTGTTTCAGTTGAATTCTTGGATGATCATTGATCATAGTTGTGGATCTACAAAATTGAATATAATGAAATTCAGATATTAATTTTTGCTAACTCGAATCTTTAATTTTCTAAAATAATATTGTTGCTAATGTTTTTTGTAATGATTATAGTTGCAGAAAAATTATGGTGGTATCTATTCATAAAACAATTATGGTAGTATTCTAAAATCTTGGATTTCTTTATTTTTACAAATAGATTTAAATTTTAATTCTATTTTTCTTGAATAATAATATAATGTTTGTGCCTTTTTCAAAAATTTAATGTTTGTACATAATAAATATTTTTCTTTTAAATTAACAGAAAGAAGGTGAATTCATGGATTATCATAATTGTGGATCTAAAAAATTGAATTTAACAAAATTCAAGAAAAAATATTATATGGTCCACTAAAAAGGGGTTAGCCTAATCTCTTAGCTTAATTATTCTATTAATTTACTTATTTTTTATTTAAATAATTTATCTTTGAATTTTTTTATTTAAAGGGGTGAATTCAGTCTCCATTGATAGCGCCACGGATTTGGTTATAGTTAAGGGGATTATTAACGTGAAACAGCTCACTCCTTATCTTAACGAGAATCTTAAACACACCGTCAAATTTATTTCAGCGAAAAAAGACGACGGATCACCACCTGTGGCAGCTCTAGCTGGTGGTGAGAAGAAGGACAAAGCTGCTGGTGAAAAGAAAGAGATTATTAAAGATGTCGGAGAAAAGAAAGTCGACGGTGGCGTTGAAAAGAACAAAGAAGTTGCCATCAGAGGAGACGGTGGTGCTATGGTGGATGTGAAGAAATCGGAGTATAACGGTTACAGTTATCCTCCACAGCCTATTACTACCCACCAGGACAAGTATATGGTCAACAACAGCATTAGATGGTGCAAGGCCAATCGTCTCAATCGTATGTACTAGAACCGTATACAAACCAAGGATACGTACACGAATCATATGCAAACCAAGGTTACGGTCAAGGGTATGGACAAGAAGCACCACTGCCACCATATATGAACCACCAAGGTTACGCAGATCCTTATGGTCACATGCATGCATCTGAGTTGTTTAGTGATGAGAATCCACATGGGTGTTCTGTTATGTGAATCATAAAAAAATAGTGGGGAGGATAATGTAAATAACTAAAATATAGGGAGAGAATGGTAGATATGAAAAAATTGTAAACTACAAAAAAACACGGAAACTTCCAAGTCCGATAATCTAAACCGGCTAGATTGGCCAATTTTTTTTTTGTTCAAAAGGTGATTTTTATTAAACTAAACCGGGTTTACAGTACTACGGTTTAGAACGAGCTTTGCAATCGCATCAGCTTCTCTATTAAGGGTCCAAGAAACGAAATAGAAACAGATTTTCTGAAAATTTTAAGATAGAGAGAGGATGTCGTGATGCATCCTGTGGAGTTCCTTGGAAGGAGACTCCGAGTTTATGGCTTCTATTACTTGCTTAGCATCAGAAGCGATGTGGAGACTAGAAAAGCCTAGATCCAGTGCGGCTTGGATAGCATGTAGGATGGCCGAAGCTTCTGCAACCAATGGAGATCGTGTGTGTGGAGCGTATACAGATCCTTGGGAGGAGTATCTTCTATCGGCAGAGATAAATCATCCCAACCCTGCAGTGTGTTGATCGCCATTCCAGGCAGCGTCAGTATTGCAAATGATCATATCTATGTCAGATCTACGAGCAGGGGGTTGGATCTTCATTGTTTGGGGCTTGGGGGTGCTCAGTTGTGCTAATTCCATTCTCGCGCCGCAGAAATGGCTTGCGATAGGACTTCGATTGGTTGGAGATGTACTCCGTGAAGATTCTTTTGTTTCTGGCGATCCAGATTGACCACACGATCCAGGGTAAAAGAGGTCCTTGGCTGAGTCCATTAGGGGGAAGGCAAGTGAGGCTTTTGGTGAGTTCCACAAGTGCTCGGAAGGAGGGTAGACGGTTTGGATCAGGTGGGTTCTTGAAAGGGGAAAATTCCCAGATCTGTTTGGCAAACAAGCATTTGAGAAAAAGGTATAGAGCTGTTTCCTCCTCTCCACAAAAAGGAACATTGTGCCGTCGGATTGATGTTTCGGTGTATCAACTCTGATCCTAGAGGTAAGGCTCCACTCATAGCTTTCCATAGGAAAAACTTAGTTTTGGGTGACGTTTTTAGGTCCCAAATCTCTCTTTTCCAATTGAAGCCCTCATTTAGTTGTGTTTGCAGGTTATGGTTTGATTCTGCACCTAACCTCGTGTGATAGCCTTACTTAACCGAGTATTCTCCAGTCTTCGTTGGGAGCCAAACATATGAATCAGGGGCGCCTAGTTTACTGGGTCGGAGCTGTAAAATCTCCTGTTTATACATCGGAAGAAGTTGTCGTATTAGAGGAAGATCCCATTCCCCTGGGGGGAGGAGAAGATTGGACACAAGGAGATGTTGGGATCCTTCCGACAGTGGTCCTATAGGGGTGACTGGAGAGATCAAAGGTTCATACCAAAGGGAGGTTTTGTTTCCAGTACATATCACCTTGCCTAAGTGTTGCTTAATGAGGTCTCTGCCAATACAGATCCCTCGCCAGCCATTGGAGGTGGAGCTTGGTGGTTGGCATTCTAGAAAGGACGTGTTGTGGCAATATTTGCCCACCAGAGTTCGTGCAAGCAGGCATGAGGGGTTAGTTAAAATCCGCATATTTACTTTGGCCAGAAGAGCATCACTGAAGCAATGGATATCTCTGAACCCAAGTCCCCCGTTGTCTTTTGATTTAGTCAGATTCTTCCAAGGTATCCACGACATACTCTTTTTTGCCGCACTCTTGTCCCACCAGAATCTTGTTAGAACGGATTATATCCGCTTGCAGAGGGAATTTGGGATCTTGAAACATGACATGGTGTATGTTGGCATCGCAGCAAGCACCGATTTAAACATGACTAGCTTTCCAGCAGACGATAGGAAACGTGAGGACCAGCTGCAAGCTTTTTGTCGTATTTTGTCCACTATACTGGTGAAGAGATCCCTCTTTTTCCTTCCAAAGAGTTCAGGTAGTCCCATGTACTTTTCCAGCCCTCCCTCTTTTTGGATTCCCAGTTGGCTTTTCACTCTTGCTCTAACAGCAGCATCAATTTTTGCAGAAAAGGTGATTGTTGATTTATGTGGGTTAATCCTTTGTCCCGATGCGATTTCATATTTGTGCAGAATGTCAAGGAGGGTAGCACATTCCTCAGTGTCAGAAGAACATGGTGTCGTCCACAAACAGAAGGTGGTTGATTCTAGGGCTTTCTTTTCCCACTTTGATACTAGTCAGTTTACCATCAGATTACGCTTTAAGGCATAGTCTTGAGAGGACCTCACTGCAGAGTATGAAGATGAAAGGTGAGATATGGTCACCTTGTCTGATGCCACGTTGAGGAACTACTAATCCCTTCGCTGCTTCATTCAGGAGGTAAGAATAGGTTACGGTGGTGATACACTGCATAATCCAATTTATCCATAGGGAGTGGAATCCCATTCTTTCCATTACCATCCTGATGAATCCCAATTCCACACGGTCGTATGCCTTTGTCATATCAGTTTTGACTGACATTAACACTTTCTTTTTTGATTTTGATGTATGTAGGCAGTGCAGCATTTCATGTGTGATTAGTACATTGTCTGCAATTGCTCTCTTTGGCACGAAAGCTGACTGGTTTTCAGATCAGGTTTGGGAGAACTGGCTGGAGTCTCTTAGTAAGTATCTTTGCTATGATTTTGTAGTAGACCGAGCAAAGGGCAATTGGCCTATAGTCCTTCATAGTTTTAATGCTCTATATCTTTGGTATGATTCTGACATGAGTCTCATTTATCTTTTTTGGTAGGATCCCAGAAGTGAAGAAGCTTTGCATCTCCTGTGTAATTTGGGTTTCAACTGTGGTCCAGTTTGATTGGAAGAAACTTGCTGAGAATCCATCTGGCCCTGGGGCTTTATCAGGATGTCTGGAAAAACATGTCTGTTTGATTTCAGCTTTGGAAGGTATGGCAATAAGCTTTTCATTTGTCTCATCGGATATACATGGATGTAGAGCTTCTGAGAATACAGACCATGCAACCGTCGCCACCATCGGAAGTGAACAAGGTTTGATAGTATTCCAAGATGACTTTGAGGACTTTGTTTTCTTCATAATGTGCTTGTCCCATGTCATCTTCTAGAATATCAAATTTGTTGACAGTTCTTCTCCCTTTTGGTAATAGCGTGGAAATAACCTGAGTTTCTATCCCCCAGGGTGAGCCAGAGTTGGCGGCTTCTTTGTTTCCAGAATTCCTCTTCCTCACCATAGGCCTTAGCTAGATCCTCTGTAATCTTGGTAAGTATCTCTTGAGTCGTATATGCACCATTCATGGTTAGGTCCAATTTTGCCTTACACTCGTTTATTATCTGTTGGCTATTGGTGTGCTTTTCTATGGACCAAGCAATTGAGGCTCGTCTGACTCTACTTATTTTCTGGTCTACCTCTTCATTCGTCGGAGGATCCCAATTATCCTCAACCAACTTGGAGACTCCCTCATTTGATCTCAATCTCCCATCATAGCGAAATAGTCCTTTGCCTTTTTTCCTTTTAAGGTCGAAGTAGGTGATGAGTGGTCTGTGATCAGAGCCTTCGAAGCGCAAGTAGTCGCTTCTACCAGATGGGTAATAAGTTGCTCATTCACTGTTGGACATTGCTTGGTCCAGTTGGCAGAAAACCAGGTGGGCGTGTCTCTTACCCCTCCACGATAGAAAGTTGCCTGAGTGACGTAAGTCAAAGAGATCACATTCCGACATGAAGGTTCTGAGATCGATGAAAGAATCTTCAGGGCGTACTGGTCCTCCAGACTTCTCAAATGAGTCAACAATATCATTAAATTCTCCTGTTAAGAACCATGCTTCTGATCTGGTTTGTCCTATGGCTGAGATCTGATCCCAAATACCTTTTCTCTTTGTTTTATTAGGTTCTGCATAGATAAAGGTTGCAAAGAAGCTTCGTCCTTCAGCCCTAACTCGAGTGTCTATGAAGTTTTGGGTAGCGGATAGCACTTGGATCTCAATATGTTCTTGCCATAGCAGAGCTAAACATCCCCCTCTTATGCTGTGGGGTGAAACAAGTTGCATCTTAGTGAATCCTAAAGGCTGCGTGGTTGTGAGAACAGTGTTATCTGGATTTTTTGTTTCCATGAGGAACATAATATCTGGAGAGACCTGTCGGTTTATCTCCTTTAAATGCCGGATTGTTGTGGGGTTCCCCAGCCCACAACAATTCCATCTTGCTATTTTTAAGGATGGGCCTTTGTGAAAATCCCGTGTGGGCTTCACAATAGCCGGAATGATGGTAGCCTGGGGTGGATCTCGAGAGGATGAAGGTCCAGCCCCGTGTCTGGAGAGATCACCTGCTTCCACTTGAGCAATGGTGTTTGATGATGCAGTTGGGACTCTTGACTGGCTCAATCTTCCAGAGGTATGACGTCTTTTGGGGGAACTTTGGATTGGAGCCTTGTTTCTTTTGCTAGGTTTTGCTCCCCTTAGGTTTAAAGGGCTTCTATTTGCAGTTTTGTTCAGAGGGAGGCAACCTCTTTTCTTTCTTGTTGAGGTTGCTTGTGTATTGATATCAACAGGATGTGGGGGAAGGTTGAAACATGATTTATTGTGTGTGATGATGAAAGTGAATGAGTGTGTGCAATGGT
>NC_025689.1:25049482-25050017 GCF_000633955.1 Camelina sativa
TATGAAGATTTTTTCAAAATTTTTCAAATTTTTATGGTTTTTCTATGCCTTAGATGCTAATGCAAGTGCTAACATGATGATGATAAAAATTTGAAATAAGAACACAAAACACAACATCAAATGCTATCTAGAACCCTCCCCCAAACTTAAATCACACAGTCCCTTGTGTGAAAAAGTTGTGAGAAGATTCAAGATTAAAACACAACACAAAACACACATCAAATGCAATGGTATAAACAATGGTAAGGTGATGATGGTACCTTAGGGATTGTGGAAGAAGTTGTCCACATCCATCTGCATGCTATCATAGGAGTAGTTGGGGTCAGGCTGGTGGCTTGGAGAAGGACTTTGGGGCAGCTCGACTACAGAGATCGACCGGGACTCGGTCGAGTGCATGTCCGAGTGGGGGGGTCGAGCTGGGTTGCGTGTCTCCATATGTTGAGCTTGGTACTGCTGGTACTGCTGGTATAGTGTGGGATCCATAAAGAATTGGGGTGGGAAGGGTGGGTAATGTGGATAACCTGGATAAGCAGCT
>NC_025689.1:25050117-25067756 GCF_000633955.1 Camelina sativa
GTGAATAAACTAAGGGAAAACATGGTAAAATATATGAACATCAAAGGTCTGGAGACAGCTCTAGGGTACCCCGAGGTTCAGGTAGTTGTATCAGGGGAGGAGTGCTTGCTTGCGTAGCTGCCGCAATGATTCCTGATGTGGTTTCTATCATCATCCCTTTGTTCTCCCCCTGAATGACTCTATGCTTCCTTGCCAGACATTTAGTCGGGTCCGCACAGGTAGTGTATTGGATGGTAACTTATCTAAGTTCTCCCATAACCTCCTCAAATGTAGGTATAGCGGTGGGGCCAGGTGACGGTGCATCCTGGATTGGGATTCGCTCTAAAGGGGGTCTTCTGGTTCTGGGGGTTTCAGATGACTCAGACCAGTTTAATTCTCTTGGGGTTTACTTCTCTCGCCATTGAAGGGAGTGGGATTGAGATCCGTGGGAGAAGCGGGTGGCTTTTCTTGAGGTTTCTCTTCTGTGAAGATCTGCTGACCTTGGGGGGATCTTCTATGTGTATAAGCCCTAGGCTCATAAGATCTTGACCTGTGGCCACTGCTTTCAATACGCTCCTTTTCGATATATTTCCTCTTACTTCCCGAGTGGTAGCTCTGTGACACAAGTGTTCTGGTTTGGGAGGACGAGAGGTGATTAGTTCTTCCTCTGTTAGTTCTGTTACCAAAGCTCGCTACTGGGTTGTCGAGCGATCTTGATTGTGAGGGAGCTCTGAAGTTGTCTTCCTGTGTATAATAGTTTCTTTGTACTTTTGTAGGTTTGGCAGCCGGGAATGGCTGAGTTAAAGGGGGTTCCGGCTCTTTTCCTTGGAGACCCGGGCACGTTCTCTCATTGTGGGTTAGTCTTTGGCAGTGAGTGCAGTGAGTTTTCAGATTTTTGTACTCCAGGTGGACCAGAGCTTCATTGCCATCCGCAAATTCAACCACAGTCTTTTTGATTAAAGGTTGGAGGCCGTTAACCAGGACTTTAATTTTAACACTCGCACTTGTTATATCGATCTTCATAACTTCTCCTAAATCGTCTCCAATGGTTTGCAGCATTTCTCTCTGCCATAAATGTTTTGGTAGGCCTTGGACTTCTATCCAGAACGGGATTAGAGACGGGAAGGTGTCAGAGATCACCGGTTCCCACTTCTGGAGAATGACCATCCATTGGGCAAATTGATATGGTCTGTTGTCAAGAACTTTTTGCAGGTCTTCTTCTTGTTCAAATTTGAATTGGAAGCAGCCTCTACCCAAGTCCGAACCTGTAGCTTTTTCTCTTAGAGTAAGATGGAACCTGTTAGTGAGGAAAGGAAACAGAGCGTATAGCCTTTGGACAGAGGGATTTGTCAGTCTCCCCCATAATAGTAAGAGAATTCTCAGTAATCAGATCTGAAGTGTCGAGTTCTGGGTGTAACATACGCGAACCGAAATCCCGGGTTAGGGATTGCATCGGTCGATGCAAGGTTGGTTTTCTGCGGACGAGTTAAGTTAAACCCTGCGTTTTGGGTTAGGAAAACCCTTAACTTGATTTTTTGTCTCATTAGTCGTGTTTAGCCGAGAAAACAAAAGAGAGAAAAAGTTCCCTAAATGTTCTTGAGTGTTCTTGGTGATTTCTGGTGATTGGAGGCGTTTCCTATTGAGATCTGTAGTTGAGGTCGTTGTAGGAGCTTCCTAGGAGCGTGTCTTTCTTGTTTAAGGTTCAGAAACTTCTTGGCAAAGGTAAATGCATGACCATGGCTTTTCTAAGCTGGAGATTTCTCTAATCTGCTTGTTATGTGTTGTGTGTCTTGTTAGATTGTTATTTGGGACGTTAGGAAGCTTTCTTGTGGCTTGGGATCGAGTTTTGTGGTTGTAGGAACGAAGATCCGGCAAGAAGCTTCGGGGAATAGCGATGCTCGACATGTGCATCCGTCGATGCAAATGCGAGGATGGCGCGTAAAACCTAAGGTTTTCGTGCTATGTCGAGCATGCGTCGGTCGATGCAAGTGTAGCTTGTATCGGTCGATATGCAATCTTGCGTCGGTCGATGCAACCCCTTTTGGTGTCGGTCGATGCAACCCCTTTTGGTGTCGGTCGATGCTTGCTTGGTGTCAGTCGATGCAGAGTCCTGGTTTGTTATTGTTGATTGTTGATTGTTGTTTGATTGCTTAGAGATGTCTCTATTGCTTATGTGTATAGCCCAGTAGATGGGAGGATTGCTTTACTGAGTGTTTATAAAATACTCATGCATTGCAATTTGTGTTTGTGGTGCATGTAAAGGCAAAGTGTGATTGTAGAATCAAGGCAATGAAGAGGAGGATGTTCTAGGGACTCAATTGGATGTTATCTGGCTTGCTAGGTTGCTAGAGTTGAGTCATTAGAATGTGATTTAGGTTGTTGGTTCTATGATTCATGTTGTTTGGAATATTAGTTTATGGTTTTGGAATTAATATTTTTATATGATATTGGTTATTGGTTATTTATTGATATTTTTATTTCCTCTGTTGGTTGTGTGTGTGGTTAGGGCTAGTAGGTATGGGACCACTAGCTTAGATTATTATTATTATTATTATTATTATTATTATTATTATTATTATTATTATTATTATTATTATTATTATTATTATTATTATTATTATTATTATTATTATTTATGATTATAATTATAATTATAATTATAATTATTATTATTATCATTATTATTATTATTATTATTATTTATTTAAGAAAAAAAAACGGGTCGGGTCTTTTCAGTTTGGTATCAGAGCCCTTACGGTTCTAGGTTTGGGTTCACTAGGCTTTGTGTTGTAGATGTTTGGGATTTTCATGCTTTGATTTATTATGTGAGCTAGTCAATTGTGTGTGGCATGGAGTTCTAGAACATCCTCTTCGAGACTATTATTTGATTCCACGATGAGTTTATGTTTTTGTGCTATAATATAAATTGTTTGCTTAGTCTTCTGTTCATGGTAGTGCAGATGGCTAGAGATGGTGATATTGCTGGTCGTGGACGCGGACGTGGTCATGGACACGGACGTGGTCGTGGTAGGGGGCAGAGGCCCAACAGTGAGTGAGACTGCGGAAGTGTGTGACAGCTGAGGGTGTTGGCGAGTCGTAGGGTGTCCAGGAGGATTCCATGAGTGTGGCCAGAGGAGGCGGTGTTGATGCTCCAGTGGCCAGTGATGCTAGGGTCCCGAGTTTGGGAGTCCGAGCGGGTGGAGTCCCTGGTGTGGATTTTGCGGCTTTGCTAATACAGTTGTTGGAGCGGTTGCCAGCAGTGGTACCGGCTCAGGCTCAGGTAGTTCCACCAGTGGTGGCGGAGGAGCGGCAGCCAGTGGCTGCGGATGAAGGAGCACATGGACGTTATTTGTTCATGCTCAAGGAGATGAAGAGCATCGAGAATGTGTGGTTTTCGGGTGGTACAGATCCTACTGCTGCAGATGCGTGGAGGAAGAGTGTGGAACATAGCTTCCAGACTCTGAGATGTCCTGAGGAGTTTTGGGTGGACATAGGGGTCCACCACTTGATTGGTGATGCTCAAGTGTGGTGAAGATCAATGGCTGCTAGGAGAGTGCAGAGGGAGATGACTTAGGCTGACTTCGTGGGGGAGTTCAACTACAAGTACTTTCGAGAGAGGCAATGGACCGGTTGGAGGTGCAGTTTCTTCAGTTATCTCAGGGAACGCGGTCAGTGCGGGAGCTGGACTTGGAGTTCAGTCAACTTCTATCTTATGGGAGTCGGGCTATGGAGTCTGAGGAGGCTCAGATCAGGAGGTTTTTGAGGGCCCTACGTGATGATTTGAGGGTTTATTGTAGAGGGCAGAGCTATGCTACGCGTGCATAGCTGGTTAAGACTGCTTCAAAGATCGAGGAGGACATCCAGGCACATACAGTGGCGGTTAGTCCAGCAGTTCAGCCTAGTAAGGCTCAGAATCATGAAGGTTCAAGCAGGGGCGGCAAGCTTGCGCAGGGAACCAAGAGGAAGTGGGAGGCTATGCAGAGGACGAGTGGTGCGAGTTGCTTCGGGTGTGGGAGCAAGGATCACAAGGTTGCTAGCTGTTCTAAGAGGAGTGCTCCAACGGCAGCGGCTCGTGTATGCTATCATTGTAGGGAGCCAGGGCACATCAGCCCCTTATGTTCCAAGTTGCAGCCAGTGGCGGTGGCAGCGTTGCAGCAGGTGCAGCCGGGAGGGCAGCATATGGCATGGATTGAGCTGGCGCCACAGGTGTACACGACTGCAGAGACTGGTGGAACCAGTGCCGGGGCGATCACATGTATAATTTATGGTACTTAAACTTTATGAATTTCAGTAGGTTCAGATTTTATGTTTTTCCTGTGATAAAGTGTTAGGTTCTCAACACATGAGGTTTGTGTAGGGACCTTGTTGTTGGGCGGGTTTAAGTCCCACGTTATGTTTGATTCTGAAGCATCTCATAGCTTCATTACTCCGGAGTGTGTAGAAAGCGCGGGAATCAGAGGGGATCCCGGAGAACGTACAGGAGTTGTTAGAGTTGCGGGAGGCAAGTTCCTGAGAGTTATTGGACGGGTTAGAGGAGTTAAATATTCAGATCGCATGAGAGTCGTAGCCAGCGGATTTGCTAATCAGTCCAGTGGAGTTGTATGATGTTATTCTCGGGATGGATTGGTTGCATCGGCATATGGTGCATTTGGATTGCCATCGGGGTAGAGTTGAGTTAGAGCATCCAGGAGGGAAGTTGGGGTTTCAGGGTATTATACCGACTTCAGGGAGTCTCGTGATCACAGCTATTCAGGTTGGGAAGATGATCGAGAAGGGCCGTGAGGCTTATTTGGTTACTATATCAATGCCAGAGTCAGTAGGGAAGTCTACGGTTAGCGGTATTCAGGGTTCTGAGGAGTTTTAGGATGTGTTTAAGTCATTGCAGGGATTACCACCATCTCGGTATAATCTTTTAACTATTGAACTAGAACCGGGGACGACGCCGTTATCCAAGGCTCCTTACAGAATGGCTTCAGCAGAGATGGCAGAGTTGAAGGAGCAGTTAGAGGATTTGTTGAGTAAGGGATTCATCCGTCCTAGTGTATCACCGTGGAGAGCGCCGGTGTTATTTGTGAAGAAGAAGGATGGTAGTTTTCGGTTATGTATTGATTATCTGGGTTTGAACTGGGTCACTGTGAAGAACAAGTACCGTCTTCCCAGGATCGATGAGTTGTTGGATCAGTTGTGGGGTGCTACTTGGTTTTCCAAGGTAGATCTGGCGTCAGATTATCATCAGATACCGACAGATGAGGCAGATGTGAGGAAGACGGCTTTTAGAACGAGGTATGGGCATTATGAGTTTGTGGTGAGATTGATGAACAGTGTGTTTCAGGAGTTTCTAGACGTGTCTGTCATCATTTTCATCGATGACATCCTGGTATATTCTAAGAGTCCCGAGGAGCATGCAGTGCATTTGAGGGCCGTTCTGGAGAAGCTGCGGGAGCATAAGTTGTTTGCTAAGTTGAGCAAGTGCAGTTTTTGGCAGCGTGAGATGGGTTTTCTGGGTCACATTGTTTCTGAAGAGGGGGTTTATGTAGATCCGGAGAAGATTCAGGCTTTCATGGATTGGCCTAGACCGTAGAATGCCACATAGATCAAGAGTTTCCTTGGTTTGGTAGGTTACTACAGGAGGTTTGTACAGGGTTTTGCAAGTAGGGCACACCCTATGACTAAGTTGACATGGAAGGATGTTCTTTTTGTTTGGTCACAGGAGTGTGAGGAGGGCTTTGCAAGTCTTAAGGAGATGTTGACTACTATGCCAGTTTTGGCATTGCCTGAGCAGGGAGAACCCTATGTGGTTTAGACTGATGCATCTAGAGTTGGTTTGGGGTGTGTGCTGTTGCTGCATGGGAAGGTGATTGCCTATGCTTCGCGGCAGTTATGGAAGCATGAGGGCAAATATCCTGCTCATGATTTGGAGATGGTTGCTGTAGTTTTTGCCCTAACGATTTGGAGATTTTATCTTTATGGTGCAAATGTGTAGGTGTTTACAGATCATAAGAGCATGAAGTATATATTCACTCAGCCTGAGCTCAATTTGAGACAGAGGCGGTGGATGGAGCTTGTGGCAGATTATGATTTGGAGATAGCTTATCACCCTGGTAAGGCTAACTTGGTTGCAGATGCTCTGAGTCGGAAGAGGGTAGCTTTGGCTCAGGAGCAGGAGATGGAGTCTCTGGTGGGAGAGATTAGTGCTTTGAGGTTGTGTGTCGTTTCACAGGAACCGTTGGGTTTGGAGGCAGTTGATAGAGCAGATCTTCTGAGTAGGATGCGGTTGGCTCAGGAGAAGTATTTGGGGCTGGTGAATGCCTCAAAGGACGTGGATTCAGAGTATCAGGTCTCAGATAATGGTACTATCTTGGTGCATGGTCGGATTTGTGTGCCCAAGGATGAGGAGTTGAGGCAGAAGATCCTGGGAGAGGCTCATGCGAGCAAGTTTTCTATTCATCCAGGAGCGACTAAGTTGTACCGTGATCTCAAGAGGTACTATCACTGGGTCGGGATGAAGAAGGATGTAGCTAGTTGGGTTGCAAGATGTGATGTGTGTCAGCTAGGTGCGATGTGTGTCAGCTAGTGAAGGCTGAGCATCAGGTTCCTGGCGGGTTACTGAAGAGTCTACCCATTTCTGAGTGGAAGTGGATATGATCACGATGGATTTTGTGGTAGGATTGCCTGTGTCTCGGACTTTTGATGTTATCTGGGTCATTGTGGACTGGTTGACTAAGTCAGCACATTTTCTGACCATTAAGAAGACTGATGGAGCAGCGGTCTTGGCTAAGAAGTATGTGAAGAAGATAGTCAAGTTATATGGGGTGCTAGCGAGCATTGTGTCTGATAGGGATTCTAAGTTCACTTCAGTGTTCTGGAAGGCATTTCAGGCACAGATGGGCACTAAGGTGCATATGAGTACAGGTTATCATCCCCAGATAGATGGACAGTTAGAGAGGACCATCCAAATGCTGGATGATTTGCTGAGGATGTGTGTGTTGGATTGGGGTGGCCATTGGGCAGATCACCTGAACCTAGTATAGTTTGATTACAACAATAGCTATTAGGCGAGTATTAAGATGGCTCCTTATGAGGCTTTGTATGGGAGGTCATGTTGTACACCGTTATGCTGGACAAAAGTGGGGGAGAGGAGCATGTTTGGTTCTATTTTTGTTCAGGAGACCTCCAAAAAGATTCAGGCTCTCAAGCTGAACATAAAAGAGACTTAGGATAGGCAGAGGAGTTATGCTGATAGGAGGAGGAGAGATCTTGAGTTTCAGGTAGGAGACAGAGGGTACCTCAAGATGGCTATGTTGCGGGGTCCGAATAGGTCATTGACAGAGACTAAGTTTAGTCCGAGGTTTATGGGTCCACTCAGAGTGATTGAGCGGGTGGGACCGGTAGCATATAGGCTGGAGTTGCCTGAGGTTATGTGTGCGTTCCACAAGGTTTTCCATATTTCTATGTTGCGGAAGTGTCTACGTGAGGATAATCAGCTGTTGGCTAAGATTCCTGAGGATCTACAGCCTAACATGACTTTGGAGGCGAGACCAGTGAGGATTATCGGGAGGAGGATCAATGAACTTCGGAAGAAGAAGATTCCTTTGATGAGAGTCCTTTGGGACTGTGATGGTGTGGAGTAGCTGACTTGGGAGCCTGAGGCGAGGATGAAGGCAAGTTTTAAGAAGTGATATGAGAAGCGAGCCGCGACTTGAGCTTGTCTATCCTGGGCCCATATGTAATCCGTGGCTGGAGTATTCCAACCCATCTCTCTTGTTTACTTGGTCGCTTAGGGGTGGTTGGTTATATGACTAAGTAACAAGATGAGGTGGTTCTCGGGATACAGAGTTTTCGTGAAGCAGGGTTTTTGAGGAAAGTTTCCTGAAATAGGCCTTTGTGGCAGGCTGTTTAGCCAATGTGCCTGTTGAGGCGATCCTTCAGGATGTATGGTCTTTGTGACGGTCCTTTGGGACAGGTGGCCTTGGTGGTGGTCATGTTGAGGAAATTTGTTTGGCCTTGGTGGCGGTCCTGTTGAGGACATTTGTTAGGCCTTTGTGGCGGTCCTGTTTAGGACATTTGTTAGGCCTTGGTGGCGGTCCTGTTTAGGACATTTGTTTGGCCTTGGTGGCGGTCCTGTTTAGGACATTTTTTTGGCCCTCGTGGAATGTATATGATCCTTGGGTGGATATGTAATTGTTATGACATTGTGATGTTTACGCGAGCCACGGGAAGGAAACCTGGATAGGGATAGGACTCAGACGTGTTCAGAATTGTTTGCTCGCGACTCTTGGGGGACTTTGGTTCTCCTAGTACTACCATATTCTGAGACTTTGTGGCTTGAGAGTATGGTTGGTATATCGACTTCGGATGACGATCCGGGGGCACGCTGTAGGGTGGCAACCTAAGAGACGAACATTGGACTTCCTTATATAAATGGCATGCGGGCTTAGGCCCGATGAGGAGCCAACATTATGGAATGCAGACTTAGGTCTGATGAGGAGCCAATAAAAATTCAAGGTTGAAACCTATGAATTAAGGAAAGTCCAAAAGTCGAGAGCAAATAATGCATGGAACGTGGGTCTATCGCCTAGAGGTGACCTTCCGTAGATCGGTAGAAGTGGTGCGGGCCGTGGAGACGGTAGCACGGGAGTCCTTGGCTGATGGTTGTTCGAGATTCGAGGATGAATCTAGGTTTGTGGGGGAGAATTGTAACATCCACGAATCGAATCCTGGTTTAGGGATTGCATCGGTCGATGCAAGGTTGGTTTTATGCGGACGAGTTAAGTTAAATGCTGCATTTTGGGTTAGGAAAACCCTTTACTCGAGTTTTTGGCTCTTGAGTGTTCTTGGTGATTTTTGGTGATTGGAGGTGTTTCCTGTAGAGATATGTAGCTGAGGTCGTTGTAGAAGCTTCCTAGGAGCGTGTTCTTGCTTATTTAAGGTTCAGAAACTTCTTGGCAAAGGTAAGTGCATGACCATGGCTTATCTAAGCTGGAGATTTCTCTAATCTGTTTGTTATGTGTTGTGTGGCTTCTTAGATTGTTATTTGGGATGTTAGGAAGCTTTCTTGTGGCTTGGGATCGAGTTTTGTGGTTGTAGGAACGAAGATCCGGCAAGAAGCTTCGGGGAACAGCGATGCTCGACATGTGCATCCGTCGGTGCAAATGCGAGGATGGCGCGTAAAACCTATGGTTTTCGTGCTATATCGAGCATGCGTCGGTCGATGCAGTTGGAGTATCGGTCGATGCAATGTAGCTTGTATCGGTCGATGCAATCTTGCATCGGTCGATGCAATCTTGCATCGGTCGATGCAATCTTGCATCGGTCGATGCAACCCCTTTTGGTGTCGGTCGATGCCTGCTTGGTGTCGGTCAATGCAGAGTCCTGGTTTGTTATTGTTGATTGTTGTTTGATGGTTAGAGATGTCTCTATTGCTTATGTGTATAACCCATTAGATGGGAGAATTGCCTTATTGAGTGTTTGTGGTGCAGGTAAAGGCAAAGTGTGATCGTGGAATCAAGGCAATGAAGAGGAGGATGTTCTAGGGACTCGATTGGATGTTGTCTGGCTTGCTAGGTTGCTAGAGTTGAGTCATTAGAATGTGATTTAGGTTGCTGGTTCTATGATTCATGTTGATTGGAATATTAGTTTATGGTTTTGGAATTAATACTGTTATATGATATTGGTTATTGGTTATTTATTGATATTCTTATTTCCGCTGTTGGTTGTGTGTGTAATTAGGACTAGTGGGTATGGGACCACTAGCTTAGATTATTATTATTATTATTATTTATTAAAAAAAAAACGGGTCAGGTCTTTCACTGGGGCTCTGATGCGTTTTCGGGGAGGAGGAGAGTAGCCTCTTTCCAGGCCTTTCCCTTTTTGGAGGGATGAGTAACAGTTGGTCATTGTGGGTTTGCAGGTTCAGGCTTAAAGGTAGTACAACTTGGGAGGATACGGGTTTTCAGGCGATTTAACCGGTTGAAGGAGGGATTCAAGGGGTTAACAAAGGTGAACAAGGCTTAAACAAGAAAGTTGAGAGATTCGTACCAGCGTGCTTCCTTGTTGACTAGAAAGACAGAGTTTAGCGGCAAGGCGAGAGGTTGGACGTTGATTGGAGAGTTTGACGGACTAGTGGGTTTTGACATTCCTACCAACGGTCTGATGGATATTGCTTCTTTTAGGAAAAGGAGGTTGGTGAGATCTAGTTCATGGGACACTCAATGCTTCTTTTGATTTTCCGCAAAATTCGTGCCTGGGAGAAAAAGTCAGCTTGAAACGTTGAAGGTGCTTATCAGATTGGCCGGTTAGAACAGGTTTTTTAGAGGCGTGATTGGTTGGTGGTTGGTTGGTTGATTTATTTCTTCTATATATATGGCATAATTTTGTATCGTAAGATTGATAATATCTTCTCTGTTTTATTAACTTTTTGTGCTATATAATCTTCAAGTGATCATAATGAAATATATATTCTGTAAACTCTGAGATGAATTTCGTTCCAAGAGCTCAGATGTGTAATAGTGTAAAGAAACTCTCAAAAGTAGTACATATATATTCAATATTAGTACGTACGTAAAACAAACCGACTAACACTATAAGTCATACAGGACAGAATTTCAACTCAATCATCACGACACGGAGAAGAACAATCCAATTTATGGTGGATTCTTCTGATGGAATTTTTTTGGTAATTTTTTAAAAACTTTGATTTTCTTCTGTCTACAAATAGTTTAAATTCTGTTTGCTTAATTCAATAATAATATAATATTTGTGTCTAATAATTTTTTCCTTTTAAAATACATAGAAAGAAGAAAGAATTTTAATTATAATTATGTTAATTTTTTAAAAAAAATAATATAACGTTTGTGACTAATATTCTTCTTCTTCTTAAATTGATAGAAAGAAGAAGGAAAGAATATTAATTGGATTCATGACTTAATCTCTCATATGCTTATCAAGAAAAAGGAAGATCAAGGAAGCTTAGGAAGAGTTTTCTAACAACTTACAAGTATTGTTTATTAGAAATTGTTTTAGAAGGATAGATAATTGATATGTCTATATTTTGTCTCTCCGTAGCATATATTTATCATGCTTTTAGCTAGGATAACTCATTGTTTTGCTTCATTTTCTAGTCATTTCTATACAATTTGCATGTCTAGGTAGTTATTGCATCATCCTTGCATACATTGTGCATTTCGGAGTATTTCAGGTATCTAGGAGACGTCGAGAACACATCGCTTGACCCATCCACTGCACAACATTCCTGGAACCGTCTCTCGAGCCAATCTCACAACACTCCTGGAACCGTCTCTCGAGCCAATCTCACAACACTCCCAGAACCGTCTCTCAAGCCAATCTCACAACACTCCTAGAACCTTCTCTCGAGCCAATCTCACAACCCCGATCGAGCCCCTCTCTCGAGCCAGTCCCATCCGCTCGATCGAGCCATCCGTTCGAGCCGTTCCACTCGAGTGGGATTTAGCTTTCAACGTCCTTCATCAAAGTTGTAGGGAATTGAGTTATCTTTCCAACACCGTTTAGTTCAAGCCAATCGGAGGTGTGATTCAAGAGTTATCATCGTTTTAGTGGATGCGTATACACCATGCTCGAGCGACTCTCACTTGCCACACAATCCAGCAATCTGTCCGAGCCACTCTCACTCGCCACGCACCCCATCATCCGTCTAAGCCATGCTCCCCAGTATCCGTCCGTGCCATGCTCCCCAGCGTCTGTCCAAGCCATGCTCTCCAGCGTCCGTCCGAGCCATGCTCCCCAGCATCCGTCCAAGCCATGCTCCCCAGCATCCGTCCGAGCCATGCTCCCTAGCATCCGTCCGAGCCATGCTCCCCAACATTCGTCCGAGCCATGCTCTCCAGCGTCCGTCCGAGCCTTGCTCCCCAACGTCCATCCGAGCCATGCTTCCCAGCGTCCGTCCGAGCCATGATGATATTGCATTATATTCTACGCGCACAGACTCAATCGCACATGTCAGGAAGAAAGACATTTGGTTTCACACGCTTCAGGAGATTACCGAACCGACGCTTTACCTTATCGTTTTAAGTTTTAGGGCTTTCCATGTTGGACTACTATATATACATTTTGTTAAGCCTTTGCTGAGACATCTTATATTTTATCTCTTATTGTTTTCTTTCCCAGAAAGGTTTCAACCTAGCCACAAAATACGTTCTGAGACTTGTTTCCGATATCCTTGAGATTTATTCAGATTTTGCATTTGATTCCTTCTACAAAGTTGTTCATCTTATTTTTATCTACCTAATAATGTTTGTTTCAATGTTTTATGTGTTTGCATCCTTGATGATGATTTTCGGATCTGAGTAGTGTGGTAGTTCTTGAGGATGGGATAGATTAGGTGAAGGATCTTAGGATGTAGAGAGTTTAAGCCTTGATTGTATGATTCCCTTCTGGACTAGAGTTGGAAATACTAGTTTCTCTCTGATCAATTGGAACTAGGTTTTAGACATTTCCGCACCCAAAAGGTGTTTGATGAAATGTCTGACCAACTAGTGCCAGAGACTTACGTTCCTAGCCTAAGAGATTAGTTTTCTAGGATGTTTGTTGACGTGAATGAACTTGTTTTTCATACCATGCTTGATCATGTTTCTCTAGTGAGAGCTAGGTTTTGAAGTGGTTGAGTTTGAGTAGCTTTTGTCAAGAGATTGAATTAGCTAAGAAGTGATGTTCATTGTTGTGGGATGGTTTGCTTGTGGCATGTTAAACACTCAATAGACTAGGGTACTCCACCAACATCAATTACTCCCATCCTTAGGACTTCTTTCTTTCTAATTTTTATTACAAACCTGAGACTGTTTCGTTTCTTGCTTTTTAGTTCATGCTTAGACTCGTCTCCGTTTTCATTCATTTTAGTTTCTCATCATGCATTCTCGTTTCTAGTTCTGTGACTCATTTCTGTTTTGTATTGTCATCATTCTAGGACTGTTAGACAAACACTCTCTTTGAATTGGCTTGACTTGTGATTTCTTGATTGCATCTCAATTGTTAGTAAAGTTTCCCAACTGGATTGACACCTTAAGTATTACAACTGCATAAGGTTAATTGAACCTGCTAGGACATACAAAATCCTAGTATCAATTTGGCGCCGTTGCCATTTGGGATTCATTTTGCTACATTTAAGATTTCAAGTTTTGCAAGATCAAGTTCTATTACACTTATCATTCTGAGTACTGACTTGTTTTGGTTGTTTGCTTGTTTGTTTTGCATCTCAGGAACCTGTTGATTGCAACGTTGCATGCTCACCAGATCAAGAGGACATCAGAACCTCCTTCCTGCTATCGACGACATCAATCGGTTACAAAGACCACGACAAGCTCGACAACTCACTGATCATCCCGCACTAGTCACTATGGAACAACATAATGAACCAAATCCGAGACTGCGAAACATTGGTGCTAGGGATGCACCGAATACTCATACTCAGCGTGTTGGAATCGTCCCTCCCGCCGTGCAGAACAACAACTTCGAAATCAAAAGTGGTCTGATCTCCATGATCCAAGGAAACAAGTTTCACAGGTTGCCTATGGAGGATCCACTCGACCACTTGGACGAGTTCGACCGTTTGTGCAGTCTCACCAAGATCAACGGCGTAAGTGAGGATGGTTACAAGTTGCGCCTCTTCCCATTCTCCCTGGGAGACAAAGCTCATCAATGGGAGAAAAACCTTCCCAAGGGATCAATCACCACCTGGGATGGTTGCAAGAAAGCATTCTTGGCCAAGTTCTTCTCCAACTCCAGAACATCACGTTTTAGGAATGAGATTTTTAGCTTTACTCAGAAGAACTCAGAATCATTCTGTGAAGCATGGGAGCGTTTCAAGGGTTACCACAGCCAGTGTCCACACCATGGTTTCAGCAACGAGTCACTGCTGAGCACTCTCTACCGTGGTGTACTACCAAAGATACGTATGCTGCTTGACACTGCTTCTAACGGTAACTTCCTGAACAAAGACATTGATGAAGGATGGCAACTGGTTGAGAATCTCGCCCAGTCTGACGGTAACTACAATGAAGACTACGACCACACAGTTAGAGGTGACTATGGGTCTGAGGGGAAGTACAAGAGGGACCTTAAGAATGTCAATGACAAGCTTGACGGCCTCTTGCTAAGTCAGCAGCATACTGTCCATTTCGTATCTTAGGATGACCCTTTTCAAGTTCAGGATGGGAAGGGTGAGCAGTCTGAAGCAATCAACTACGTCCAGAATCAAGGTGGATACAATAAGGGTTATAACCCCTACAAGACAAACCCCAATTTGTCTTACCAGAGCACCAATGTTGCAAATCCACATGATCAGGTGTACCCCTTCTCAGCAGCAACAACAAGGTCCGCAAAAACCTTTTGTTCCTTACAATCTAAGATTCGTGCCTAAGCAACAGTTCCAGCAAGGTTCTCACGCTCCTTCCGGACCACCACCAGGATTTTCACCTCAACAAGTTCAACCTACTCAAGCTCCAGATCAAGAAATGAAGCACATGCTGTAACAACTTCTTCAAGGTCAAGCTAGTGGTTCTATGGATACTGCTAAGAAGTTTGCTGAACTTAGTCAGTGGATGGAATGTTCTTACAATGATCTGAATGTCAAGTTTGAAGCTCTTAACTCCAAGATGAAGTATATGGAAGGCAAGACTGTTTCTACTTCTACCCCAACAACTGGCTAACTACCTGGAAAAGTAGTTCAAAACCCCAAGGACTATGCTACTATCCATGCAATCACCACCCAAGCTGTAGATGTACGGCTCACTGAGGACATTGAGAGTTTAGATGGGCAGGATTTTCTTCAATATGAAGTTCAGATAAAGGATCCACCATACAAGCCACCTCTACCATTTCCAGTGAGGTTTAAGAAGCAGCTTACTAAGAAGTATAAAACTCTGTTCAAAAACCAAGTCAAGGAGATTGAACTTAGGATGCCTTTGCTTGATGCATTTGCACTTGTGCCTCAATATCAAAAGTTTTTAACTGATTTGGTAACATAAAGGACCAAAGAGAAGGAGGAGATAGCTAAAGGAGCTCAAGCTAAGGCTCTGGAAGATGAGAGGGTAGTGCATGACATAGGTGGGGTTATTCATGAATGCAAACCTGTTATTCAGAAGATGATTATCCCAAAGAAGCTAGATGACCCTAGTTCTTTCACCTTGCCTTGTTCTCTAGGTCCGTTGGCCTTCAAAAAGTGCCTATGTGACCTTGGTGCTTCAGTAAGCCTCATGCCACTATTTGTAGCTCATAGGCTAGGATTTAATGAATACAAGTCATGCAACCTCCGCTTAATATTGGCTGATAGGACTACTATATTGCCTCATGGTCTACTAGAGAACTTGTCCATCAAAATTGGACAAGCTGAGATTCCTACTGACTTTGTGGTGCTGGGAATGAATGAAGAGCCTAAAGATCCACTAGTCCTGGGAAGACCTTTCTTAGCTACAGCTGGAGCAGTTATTGATGTCAAGAAATGGATGATTGATCTCAATCTGGGTAAAAACTTCAAGATGAAGTTTGACATCAAGGATTCTAATAAGAAACCAACTATTGATGGGCAGACCTTCGTGATTGAAGAGAAAGATCATAGAGCTTGGTTTGACATCTTTGAGAGTGTGAATGAGGCAGAAACTAAGGTTTTGGTAACCATAGAGAAAACTCAAAGTGTCCCTCGACCATTCTCCAAGTCGAGTGCAGTTGTTACCCTCCCTAAGTGTCAAGATCTGCTTCCTAAACCTCACCAACCGCAAGAGTCAAGTCCTCCCGCGCTTGACAGTTTGTATGAACTCCAAAATACTCATATTTTAAGGGATTCAGTGAAAGAGTTAACAGCTATGGTGAAGGAGATGAGTGGGTAAATCAAGAAGCTCCAAGGTACAATGAGAAGTTCTCCTCCAAGGAAATTAAGGAAGAGGTTTGGGATAATGAAGAAGAGCAGTTCATTTGTTGTTGAACCTGGGCAAAATGTTAAAGAGTATCTGGCTAGACAAGACATTCTAAAGGGGTCTCTGAAGCCTCTCTATGAACCTCCCAAAGCATAAGGATTATGCAAAGTCAAGCTCAGAGACTTTAAACAAACTCACTTGGGAGGAAGTCCCAAAGGTATCACCATAAATATTTTTTAGGATCCTTGTGTTTTTGATTTTTGTTTTTAGTTTTTTGGTGTTCAGGAATCTGCAGAAGGGAGTATGGGCAACAAAAAAAAAAAGGTGAAAGTATAAGTCAAAAGAAGGCGCTGCGACGCAACCTAGAGAGTTCAACCACCACCGTGCGTTCTCAACCATCATCGACTCGAGCAAGATCCAACCAACGGCGTGGAATCAGACTCAACCCATCCTGAGAGGTACATCACTCTGCACTCGTTCGAGCCACGCCTCCGCTGTCACACTCGAGCCAATCTCACTCCGTACACGCTCCAATTACCACACTCGAGCCACTCAAACCAACACCCGATCGAGCCCCTCTCTCGAGCCACACACGAAGTCTCCATCGAGCCAACTCGTCAGAGAACACTCTCTCTGGTTCTCTCCCCAACACGTCAATCTTCATATGTGCCACGGGAGCGTCAGACTTCACCCGCTCCTTCACGCCACTCGTCACATGAGTCCAGGGAGAGAAGGAGACAAGGTTCGCGTGGTTCCAGAGCCTCCTCAAGTCGTCGGTCAGCGCGTCGTTTTGCAGCTCGAGATGAGCATGAGGTTGAGGTTGAGCAGCGAGTTGAAGCTCATGGTGATTATCAACCTACGGAGGTTGTTGTATTGGTATCGGACCATGGTGAGTCCAGAGTCGATGACATGCAGTGTGACGAGCAGCCAAACATGTACCAGAATACGCAAGTGGTTGAGCAGCACGTTGACCAACCAGCTGAGGTCACTCCCGCGGATCCCGAACAAGGCAAAGGACATAGTCAGTTTCACACTCCTCCTTGGGCGAGCACAGACTCCTTCTTCTACTACTGAGGTACGCCTACCTTCCCTTTGTCTATACCATTTCATTCATGCATTGTTTGTGTTGTGATTCTTAAATCCTTTTGCAAATTTTTCTTACACAGGAGACTGTGTAATTTAAGTTTGGGGGAGGGTTTGAGATGATGTATCTGATGTTGTGTTTTGTGATTCTTATTTCAAAATTTTGCATAATATCATGTTTGAGTTTGCATCCATCTACTTGCATAGAAAAACCAAAACATTTGACCAAAAAAAAAATCGAAAATTTTTCACAAAAAACAGAGTGTTCATGTAGTTTGCACTTGCATATTAGGATTGAGTCTAGGTTTATTCATATAGGGTTGTTGGATTTAGCATAGGCGTTGATGATGATTGTAACCTTGTTAGCATGCTGGATTCAATAGGATAGGATCAAGGCCCTTGTTCTTAGTTCTTTGATGCTTGTTGATTGAACTTGAAATGTAAGACTGAACCAGATTTTGAATTCTCGAAATTGCATTCTAGTCTTGATTGAAGCATGTTTTGAATTGATATCATTCCCTATCTACCTAAACCTAATCCTGACTTGCAATTATCCTGTTATGCATTGAAGTTGAACTCATGGATACCATATACATACTTGGATTGTCTTTCACATTTTTACCACCCTTGTCAATCCAAGTAGCTGATTCCCATCTTTGGAACAGTTCCCCGCACCCTTAACCAACCGTTCTT
>NC_025689.1:25072787-25081816 GCF_000633955.1 Camelina sativa
GCAGCTTACTAAGAAGTATAAAACTCTGTTCAAAAACCAAGTCAAGGAGATTGAACTTAGGATGCCTTTGCTTGATGCATTTGCACTTGTGCCTCAATATCAAAAGTTTTTAACTGATTTGGTAACATAAAGGACCAAAGAGAAGGAGGAGATAGCTAAAGGAGCTCAAGCTAAGGCTCTGGAAGATGAGAGGGTAGTGCATGACATAGGTGGGGTTATTCATGAATGCAAACCTGTTATTCAGAAGATGATTATCCCAAAGAAGCTAGATGACCCTAGTTCTTTCACCTTGCCTTGTTCTCTAGGTCCGTTGGCCTTCAAAAAGTGCCTATGTGACCTTGGTGCTTCAGTAAGCCTCATGCCACTATTTGTAGCTCATAGGCTAGGATTTAATGAATACAAGTCATGCAACCTCCGCTTAATATTGGCTGATAGGACTACTATATTGCCTCATGGTCTACTAGAGAACTTGTCCATCAAAATTGGACAAGCTGAGATTCCTACTGACTTTGTGGTGCTGGGAATGAATGAAGAGCCTAAAGATCCACTAGTCCTGGGAAGACCTTTCTTAGCTACAGCTGGAGCAGTTATTGATGTCAAGAAATGGATGATTGATCTCAATCTGGGTAAAAACTTCAAGATGAAGTTTGACATCAAGGATTCTAATAAGAAACCAACTATTGATGGGCAGACCTTCGTGATTGAAGAGAAAGATCATAGAGCTTGGTTTGACATCTTTGAGAGTGTGAATGAGGCAGAAACTAAGGTTTTGGTAACCATAGAGAAAACTCAAAGTGTCCCTCGACCATTCTCCAAGTCGAGTGCAGTTGTTACCCTCCCTAAGTGTCAAGATCTGCTTCCTAAACCTCACCAACCGCAAGAGTCAAGTCCTCCCGCGCTTGACAGTTTGTATGAACTCCAAAATACTCATATTTTAAGGGATTCAGTGAAAGAGTTAACAGCTATGGTGAAGGAGATGAGTGGGTAAATCAAGAAGCTCCAAGGTACAATGAGAAGTTCTCCTCCAAGGAAATTAAGGAAGAGGTTTGGGATAATGAAGAAGAGCAGTTCATTTGTTGTTGAACCTGGGCAAAATGTTAAAGAGTATCTGGCTAGACAAGACATTCTAAAGGGGTCTCTGAAGCCTCTCTATGAACCTCCCAAAGCATAAGGATTATGCAAAGTCAAGCTCAGAGACTTTAAACAAACTCACTTGGGAGGAAGTCCCAAAGGTATCACCATAAATATTTTTTAGGATCCTTGTGTTTTTGATTTTTGTTTTTAGTTTTTTGGTGTTCAGGAATCTGCAGAAGGGAGTATGGGCAACAAAAAAAAAAAGGTGAAAGTATAAGTCAAAAGAAGGNAGTCAAGTCCTCCCGCGCTTGACAGTTTGTATGAACTCCAAAATACTCATATTTTAAGGGATTCAGTGAAAGAGTTAACAGCTATGGTGAAGGAGATGAGTGGGTAAATCAAGAAGCTCCAAGGTACAATGAGAAGTTCTCCTCCAAGGAAATTAAGGAAGAGGTTTGGGATAATGAAGAAGAGCAGTTCATTTGTTGTTGAACCTGGGCAAAATGTTAAAGAGTATCTGGCTAGACAAGACATTCTAAAGGGGTCTCTGAAGCCTCTCTATGAACCTCCCAAAGCATAAGGATTATGCAAAGTCAAGCTCAGAGACTTTAAACAAACTCACTTGGGAGGAAGTCCCAAAGGTATCACCATAAATATTTTTTAGGATCCTTGTGTTTTTGATTTTTGTTTTTAGTTTTTTGGTGTTCAGGAATCTGCAGAAGGGAGTATGGGCAACAAAAAAAAAAAGGTGAAAGTATAAGTCAAAAGAAGGCGCTGCGACGCAACCTAGAGAGTTCAACCACCACCGTGCGTTCTCAACCATCATCGACTCGAGCAAGATCCAACCAACGGCGTGGAATCAGACTCAACCCATCCTGAGAGGTACATCACTCTGCACTCGTTCGAGCCACGCCTCCGCTGTCACACTCGAGCCAATCTCACTCCGTACACGCTCCAATTACCACACTCGAGCCACTCAAACCAACACCCGATCGAGCCCCTCTCTCGAGCCACACACGAAGTCTCCATCGAGCCAACTCGTCAGAGAACACTCTCTCTGGTTCTCTCCCCAACACGTCAATCTTCATATGTGCCACGGGAGCGTCAGACTTCACCCGCTCCTTCACGCCACTCGTCACATGAGTCCAGGGAGAGAAGGAGACAAGGTTCGCGTGGTTCCAGAGCCTCCTCAAGTCGTCGGTCAGCGCGTCGTTTTGCAGCTCGAGATGAGCATGAGGTTGAGGTTGAGCAGCGAGTTGAAGCTCATGGTGATTATCAACCTACGGAGGTTGTTGTATTGGTATCGGACCATGGTGAGTCCAGAGTCGATGACATGCAGTGTGACGAGCAGCCAAACATGTACCAGAATACGCAAGTGGTTGAGCAGCACGTTGACCAACCAGCTGAGGTCACTCCCGCGGATCCCGAACAAGGCAAAGGACATAGTCAGTTTCACACTCCTCCTTGGGCGAGCACAGACTCCTTCTTCTACTACTGAGGTACGCCTACCTTCCCTTTGTCTATACCATTTCATTCATGCATTGTTTGTGTTGTGATTCTTAAATCCTTTTGCAAATTTTTCTTACACAGGAGACTGTGTAATTTAAGTTTGGGGGAGGGTTTGAGATGATGTATCTGATGTTGTGTTTTGTGATTCTTATTTCAAAATTTTGCATAATATCATGTTTGAGTTTGCATCCATCTACTTGCATAGAAAAACCAAAACATTTGACCAAAAAAAAAATCGAAAATTTTTCACAAAAAACAGAGTGTTCATGTAGTTTGCACTTGCATATTAGGATTGAGTCTAGGTTTATTCATATAGGGTTGTTGGATTTAGCATAGGCGTTGATGATGATTGTAACCTTGTTAGCATGCTGGATTCAATAGGATAGGATCAAGGCCCTTGTTCTTAGTTCTTTGATGCTTGTTGATTGAACTTGAAATGTAAGACTGAACCAGATTTTGAATTCTCGAAATTGCATTCTAGTCTTGATTGAAGCATGTTTTGAATTGATATCATTCCCTATCTACCTAAACCTAATCCTGACTTGCAATTATCCTGTTATGCATTGAAGTTGAACTCATGGATACCATATACATACTTGGATTGTCTTTCACATTTTTACCACCCTTGTCAATCCAAGTAGCTGATTCTCATCTTTGGAACAGTTCCCTGCACCCTTAACCAACCCTTCTTTCAAGCCCATTGTATTCTTGAGTGTCAGGCCTTTTTCCGAGTTGAGCTTGTTAGAAAGTGTTAGGTTCAAACCGACAAGAGTAGGAAGGACTAGGTGAGAACCCGATTTTGGGCATTGGGTATTGATTTGTGCAGAAATGTGAAATGTAAAAAGACAGTAAAGGGTAGAAAGTCTTTAGGAGGAGGATGTGTTTTCAAAGTTTACAAGTCTAGTAAAAGATTTGGGTTGAGCAAAATAATGAGTTGTTGGTTCTGGGCACAAAATGAAAAGATTAGACAAAGAAAATAAAGTAAAATGTTTAAGATGTCTAGTGTCCTTAGAAGAAAAGAAAAAGAACCTTACTGATAATAAGGATTTCCCAATCCGCTAGAATGGTAAGAAGTGAACTCCTCCTAAGACCAAGTCTAAAGTTTGAATGAATGGGTTTGAGATGAAGTTTCTGATAAAGGGTAGAGAAAGGACCAACTTCGGTTTGGAATGTTCTTTGGGTAGACAGGGCGCTGCTCTTGTATGTATCAGTTGGTTTCAACCTTTAGCCTTCTTTTAAGCTCAACTCCTTTTCGTGAGAGAACCTTGTTCTGTATTGATAAAACCACTTGAGAAGGAGACCATCTATGATGTGACCGGCGGACGCGATGCGGCTCGGATAGAACCGAACATCTTCGGCCAAGTCGGACTAGAAGCAGTTTTCCTCGGACAAGGCTCGCTGACTCGAGTCTAGAGAGGAAACAAACGATGGAACCCGAGTTTGACGGTAAACAGACGAGCGGATCGGAAGATCCGGCCGTTGGTCTCGGCTTTGGTCGAGCGGCCTCGGTCGCGATGCGATACGGACAATGCGGAAGTCGGTTTCCGAAGTTTGAAGGTAAACTGCGGAAACGGCTCTCGGCAACGCGGATCTGGTTCTCGGTGATGCGGTAAGAATCCTCGGTGATGGGGTAAGAATTCTCGGTGATGCGATAGGGTTGCGGAAACGAAGAATGGGTTTACGAAATGAAGCGATGATGGAAGCAAACGAGATGGAGTGATGAATAGAGGTGAGAAACTCGACCTCGATTCACTAGGGAAGGTGGGGTCAAAACGGAAGTACAATGAACGGCAGGAACCGGACATGATACGGTAGAGATGGACGCGAAGGTGGTTTGATGCGACGACACACGGGAAATGGCTCGGCCCATGATACGGTCAACTAGTCGATGTCGAACCTGGTTCGAGATCGGCTAGGGTTTCTCGGTAGTCAAGTCCCGGACTTGGACTAAGGAGAGAGGTGAGACAAGAATAAGATTCTCTCTTGTGAAATTTAATTCAATACTTCAAGTCTGAGTTTTACAATGAGGGTTGAGGCCTTTATATAGGAAGTCTTACAAATGGGAGACTCTAAAACCCTAGAAACGTGGCCTTGATCTAAACCACACACTTGTCCTAAAGCAAAAGCAAAAGTAAAGTAAGGGCAATGACCAAACAACGGTCATAGAAAGATCTAGACGAAATTCAAAAGGAAGGGATAGGGTCGTCACGTCATTGGCTGGGACGTGATGAAATAATCTTCACTTCCTTGGCTCCTAAGTCTTTCTTTAGGTGTTTCAAGATCACGAGACAAGAGGGAACGAAGTGGAGATGCACTAGAGTCGCTGCCTCATTAAAACCTCTTTGGTAAACCCATTGGGACAAACCCAAAGTAGGAAAAAGAGTACAGCTCCTTCTAATGGCTTAGGGGTGTCTTCACACTAGTGTGATGGTGAAGACACGCGAATCAAGCTTCCCAAAGCAAGCCTCAAGGCTCTTCATTGGTGATGCTAGCCATGGGCCATTGGGGGGGGGTGAGCTTGGGTTGAAATGTCCTTGGTGACTTGTCTTGCTCCGCCTTGATGATCCTTGGGGGTGGAATGATGCCTCGTTGGTCGCCTACGCTAGCTCCTGGTCGCCAGTGCAGGTTGTCCGAGAGTTTGAGAGGCGTCCGAGTGGTGGCCGGGTAGTGTCCGAGGTTTGCGAGTGTTCTTGGCCGAAGGACCGATCCCGTAATCACATTATTCCCTCCCTCTTATAGAAGTTTTGTCCTCAAAACTGTGCTCATTACCTAGATCAAAAAAGGAAAAACCCAAAAATCAGCAGCATCAAAAGTTCAACTGCGGTTTAATTTTACCGGGATCAAAAGGAAACAGTAAGGCCTTAAGAGAAAAGGATAAGACTTCCCCGGTAAGGCCAGTGGCATTGAGCTCTGCGATCCCTTCATGAACCGTGGTTGGTTGTCGAAGCTCTCCAGGATGCCACACAAAGGTTTGATCCGCATCAATGTTGAACAAACACGTCGCCATAGGACCATGTGCGGTAAAGGTCTTGGCGCTAAGAGTGGAGAAGGATGGCTTGGTATAGGCGACTCCCAGCTGGAGCTTACTACTTGAAGTAGTCATGAATAATACCGAGTGAGAATATCCATCAATGGCCATCTCCTGTGGCCTAGCTTGCTTGAAACTCCCCATTACCGAGCAAACTCCGGGTAAGAAGTTGATCGCGCGGGAAGACACTTTATTGACTTCGCCTAATGCCTTGGTACGCGTATCGGGTGAGGACTCGCGCACAGTGCAATGATCCGAGCATTGCGTCTGAGTGTCGGCTCGGTTTTGATCGGGAACGGTAAGGAATTGATCGTGAACCGCCTGAGACCTCGAACTTGTACCTCCGAGTGTATGAACTTGTTGGTCTGGAGGCTCGGCTGGCTTCTCTACGATCCCTCCCGGGCCAATGACTCCCTTAGAACCGATTTGATGATCGAATTCTAGTCCTATGCTCAGCTCCGGGTCAGCTTGCGCCAATTGTGCGTCGGTCTTAATCACCTTAGACCTCGGCCTATCCTTTGTCATCTCATCTTGCTCCGGCCGATGATGAGCTCGCGGTTCCGGCGTTGGCTTCATCACAAAGGCCGCATGTTGCTGCCGCAATGACTCTCCTTGCGTGTAAGATGACTCGACTTGGTCCAACAGTTCTCCAAGGTGTCGGAGTTGAGCTTGAATACCGGTCAACTTGTCCGTGAAACTTGGTGCTCCGGGAGAATGCGTTGGTTTTCTTGCGGCTCGCTCTCTTGACTTGGTCCGTGATTCCACGTGGCTTGCCTTGGCATTGTCTTGACCACGACTTGACCTGGGACTCTGTGATGCGCGTGGTGACCAGCTCGGAAGACTTTGGTTCCGAGTGCGGTAGGCGCTTGTCTTTCTCGTCGATGCATACGGTGGCCAGGTCGGAAATCCATGGGTGTGACTCGGGTATTTCTCGGCTGCTCTCGGTGATACCGGGGTGGTGCGTAGTAACGTCCCAAGTTGTTTCCATCGGAGTCTTTGTCACTAGCTGGCCATGGCTCGCGATGAAGTGCGGTTTGTGAAGTAGACGGCCAGTAATAGTCCGATGATCCATGCTCGTGTCCCTCTGGTTCCGGGCCTTCTTCATAATCCTCGGCGTACCATGATTCGCTCTCGGTAGCCGCTGGTTCCAGATCGGCTCCATAGTGTTCGTCGTACCACGGCTCATCCTCGGAATAAGGATCGTCATGCTGCATACTTGATCAAGGTGATTCAAGCATTGGCTATCGATCGCGGACTTGGAACTCGGTACAGTCGACGGTACAGACGGCGGATACGGACGATGATACGAGGTATGGTCGGCCGATGCGATGGATGGCTGGTACAAACGGCTGGTAAGGACGGCCAATGATGGTCGGACGTCGGTACTGACGATTGAGACGGACGGCTGGTACGGCAGCTGACGATGTTCGGATGACGGCACAGATAGCCGGTGCGATCGGCTGATACAGATGGCCGATCATGTACAGACGGCCAACGGGGGTCGGTCGATGATACAGTCGGCTGGTGCGGCAATGGTACGGAAAGCTGATGATCTGCGGTCGTCGTTACGGACAGACGATGATCTGCGGTCGTCGGTACGGACAGCTAGGTCGATGTCTCGTCCGGTGACTCGATGGTGTTCGGACGATGATACGCAATACGCGATAAGAGCTTGGTCGATGATACGTGGGAGATGATACGTGCGCTGGACGGTGATACGCGGATAGCTCGATCGGTGGATCGGTCGTGACGTGGCAATGGTACCTCGTCAAAACAAAAGCGAATATTCGTGAGCAAAAACGCGTCCAAAACAAGCAGATAAGATATTTTCTAGGCAGTCAATGATTGAGGACAGCAAGGCAAAAACGACAACCTAAGACTAACAAAAAGAGACTACATGCGCCTAAAAGCAAACTCACGCACAAAAAGCAAAAATTTTGGGACCACAACACAAAGCCAAAAGCAAACGCGCTACTTTATCGATCTAAGCAGTCCTAGACAAGAACAATGACGAACAAAACTCAGAAACAGGATGAACAACGATAGAACAAACGACCTAACGAGATATCTAAGCACAAAACAAATACTATCGGACCTAACGATGCTAAGGACAAAACTAAGGAACCGCTAAGGCACAAAAACAAAAGCTTTAACAAAGGAAGGAGTTTCTGGGTTAGAAAGACACAACCTTTGAGTCAGGAGCTTTTAGAGCTCTGATACCAAGCTGATGTGACCGGCGGACGCGATGCGGCTCGGACAGAACCAAACGTCTTCGGCCAAGTCGGACTAGAAGCGGTTTTCCTCGGACAAGGCTCGGTGACTCGAGTCTAGAGAGGAAACAAACGATGGAACCTGAGTTTGACGGTAAACAGACGAGCGGATCGGAAGATCCAGCCGTTGGTCTCGGCTTCGGTCGAGCGGCCTCGGTCGCGATGCGGTACGGACGATGCGGAAGTCGGTTTCCAGAGTTTAAAGGTAAACTGCGGAAACGGCTCTCGGCAACGCGGATGTGGTTCTCGGTGATGCGATAAGAATCCTCGGTGATGGGGTAAGGATTCTTTGTGATGCGATAAGGTTGCGGAAACGAAGAATGGGTTTACGAAATGAAGCGATGATGGAAGCGAACGAGATGGAGTGATGAATAGAGGTGAGAAACTCGACCTCGATTCACTATGGCAGGTGGGGTCGAAACTGAAGTACAACGAACGGCAGGAACCGGACGTGATACGGTAGAGATGGACGCAAAGGTGGTTTGATGCAACTACACACGGGAAATGGCTCGGCCCGTGATACGGTCAACTAGTCGATATCGAACCCGGTTCGAGATCGGCTAGGGTTTGTCGGTAGTCAAGTCCCGGACTTGGACTAAGGAGAGAGGTGAGACAAGAACAAGATTCTCTCTTGTGAAATTTAATTCAATACTTCAAGTCTAAGTTTTACAATGAGGGTTGAGGCCTTTATATAGGAAGGCTTACAAATGGGAGACTCTAAAACCCTAGAAACGTGGCCTTGATCTAAACCACACACTTATCCTAAAGCAAAAGCAAAAGTAAAGTAAGGGCAATGACCAAACAACGTCATAGAAAGATCTAGACAAAATTCAAAAGGAAGGGGATAGGGTCGCCACGTCATTGGCTGGGACGTGGTGAAAGAATCTTCACTTCCTTGGCTCCTAAGTCTTTCTTTAGGTGTTTCAAGTTCACTAGCCAAGTGGGAACGAAGTGGAGATGCACTAGAGTCGCTGCCTCGTTAAAACCTCTTTGGTAAACCCATTGGGACAAACCCAAAGTAGGAAAAAGAGTACAGCTCCTTCTAATGGCTTAGGGGTGTCTTCACACTAGTGTGATGGTGAAGACACGCGAATCAAGCTTCCCAAAGCTGGTCAAGACTCAAGGCTCTTCATTGGTGATGCTAGCCA
>NC_025689.1:25082074-25087209 GCF_000633955.1 Camelina sativa
TTGGTGACTTGTCTTGCTCCGCCTTGATGATCCTTGGGGGTTGAATGATGCCTCTTTGGTCGCCTACGCTAGCTCCTGGTCGCCAGTGCAGGTTGTCCGAGAGTTTGAGAGGCGTCCGAGTGGTGGCCGGGTAGTGTCCGAGGGCTGCGAGTGTTCTTGGCCGAAGGACCGATCCCGTGATCACATCAATCTATGTCTCTGACCTTTTACCCTAGCCAAATGAGTTCAGTGACATTGCTTAGCTTGATTCACGGTTCTCAGTTAATGAATGTTAAAGGGAATGATTGATAGGATTGCATGTATAGATTAAAGAAATAAAGTTCCATCACCATGAATCATAGAACTAAAAAGAAGGACCTTTATTCTAACTACTCTATTCAGCATGATTTAGGTTCTGAGACCCCATCTTCACACCTCTGGTCCATACTTTGTTCTTGATCGTTTGCTTGAGGGCAAGCAAAGACTAAGGTTGGGGGAGTTGATATGTCTATATTTTGTCTCTCCCTAGCATATATTTATCATGCATTTAGCTCGGATAACTCATTGTTTTGCTTCATTTTCTATTTATTTCTATACACTTTGCATGTCTAGGTAGTTATTGCATCATCCTTGCATACATTGTGCATTTCAGAGTATTTCAGGTATCTAGGAGACGTTGGGAACGCATCGCTCGACCCATCCGCTGCACAACACTCCTGGAATTGTCTCTCGAGCCAATCTCACAACACTCCTGGAACTGTCTCTCGAGCCAATCTCACAACACTCCCGGAACCGACTCTCGAGCCAATCTCACAACACTCCCGTAACCTTCTCTTGAGCCAATCTCACAACCCCGATCGAGCACCTCTCTCGAGCCAGTCCCATCCGCTCGATCGAGCAATCCGTTCGATCCGTTCCACTCGAGTCGGGTTTAGCTTTTGACGTCTTTATCAAAGTTGTAGCAAATTGAGTTATCTTTCCAACGCCGTTTATTTCAAGCCAATCAGAGGTGTGGTTCAAGAGTTATCATTGTTTTAGTGGATTCGTATACACCACGCTGGAGCCACTCTCACTCGCCACACAATCCAGCCATCTGTCCGAGCCACTCTCACTTGCTACACACCCCAGCATCCGTCCGAGCCATGCTCCCCAGCATCCGTCTTAGCCATGCTCCCTAGCGTCTGTCCGAGCCATGCTCTCCAGCGTCCGTCCGAGCCATGCTCCGCAACATTCGTCCAAGCCATGCTCCCCAGCATCTGTCCGAGCCATGCTCCCCAGCATCCGTCTGAGCCATGCTCCCCAGCATCCATCCGAGCCATGCTCTCTAGCATCCGTCCGACCATGCTCCCTAGCGTCCGTCCGAGCCATGCTCCCCAGCGTCCGTCCGAGCCATGATTCCCAGCGTCCGTCCGAGCCATGATGACATTGCATTATATTCGACGGGCACGGACTCGATCGCACATGTCCGGAAGAAAGACGTTTGGTTTTATACGTCTTTGATTGTATGATTCCCTTCTGGACTAGAGTTAGAAATACTAGTTTCTCTCTGATCAATTGGAACTAGGTTTTAGACATTTCCGCACCCAAAAGGTGTTCGATGAAATGTTTGACCAACTAGTGCTAGAGACTTACGTTTCTAGCCTAAGAGATTAGTTGTTTAGGATGTTTGTGAACGTGAATGAACTTATTTTTCATGCCATGCTTGATCATGTTTCTCTAGAGAGAGCTAGGTTTGGAAGTGGTTGAGTTTGAGTAGCTTTTGTCAAGAGATTGGATTAGCTAAGAAGTTATGTTCATTGTTGTGGGATGGTTTGCTTGTGGCATGTTAAACACTCTATAGACTAGAATACTCCACCGACATCAATGACTCCCATCCTTAGGACTNTCAAGCCAATCAGAGGTGTGGTTCAAGAGTTATCATTGTTTTAGTGGATTCGTATACACCACGCTGGAGCCACTCTCACTCGCCACACAATCCAGCCATCTGTCCGAGCCACTCTCACTTGCTACACACCCCAGCATCCGTCCGAGCCATGCTCCCCAGCATCCGTCTTAGCCATGCTCCCTAGCGTCTGTCCGAGCCATGCTCTCCAGCGTCCGTCCGAGCCATGCTCCGCAACATTCGTCCAAGCCATGCTCCCCAGCATCTGTCCGAGCCATGCTCCCCAGCATCCGTCTGAGCCATGCTCCCCAGCATCCATCCGAGCCATGCTCTCTAGCATCCGTCCGACCATGCTCCCTAGCGTCCGTCCGAGCCATGCTCCCCAGCGTCCGTCCGAGCCATGATTCCCAGCGTCCGTCCGAGCCATGATGACATTGCATTATATTCGACGGGCACGGACTCGATCGCACATGTCCGGAAGAAAGACGTTTGGTTTTATACGTCTTTGATTGTATGATTCCCTTCTGGACTAGAGTTAGAAATACTAGTTTCTCTCTGATCAATTGGAACTAGGTTTTAGACATTTCCGCACCCAAAAGGTGTTCGATGAAATGTTTGACCAACTAGTGCTAGAGACTTACGTTTCTAGCCTAAGAGATTAGTTGTTTAGGATGTTTGTGAACGTGAATGAACTTATTTTTCATGCCATGCTTGATCATGTTTCTCTAGAGAGAGCTAGGTTTGGAAGTGGTTGAGTTTGAGTAGCTTTTGTCAAGAGATTGGATTAGCTAAGAAGTTATGTTCATTGTTGTGGGATGGTTTGCTTGTGGCATGTTAAACACTCTATAGACTAGAATACTCCACCGACATCAATGACTCCCATCCTTAGGACTTCTTTCTTTCTGATTTTATTACATTCCTGAGACTGTTTCGTTTCTTGCTTTTTAGTTCATGCTTAGAATCGTCTCCGTTTTCGTTCATTTTAGTTTCTCGTCATGCATTCTCCTTTCTAGTTCGGTGACTCATTTCCATTTTGTATTGTCATCATTCTAGGACTGTTAGACAAACACTCTCTTTGAATTGGCTTGACTTGTGATTTCTTGATTGCATCTAAATTGTTAGTAAAGTTTCCCAACTGGATTTACACCTTAAGTATTACAACTACATAAGGTTAATAATAAATAAACTACAACTAGTGGTCCCATACCCACTAGCCACCTAATCACAATCACAACCAACAGCGGAATTAAACTATACCAATAACCATTAGATATCCAATAATAATTAACTAATATTTAAAACATAACCAATAACCAATAACCAAACCACATGAATCATATAACCAGCAACCTAGCAATGTTTCTAATTACTCAACTCTAGCAACCTAGCAATGCCAGACAACAACCAACCGAGTCCCTAGAACATCCTCCTCTTCATTGCCTTGATTCCACGATCACACTTTGCCTTTACCTGCACCACAAACATAAATTGCAATGCATGAGTATTTTACAAACACTCAGTAAGGCAATCCTCCCATCTACTGGGCTATACACACAAGCAATAGAGATATCTCTAACCATCAATCAACAATCAACAATCAAGAATAACAAACCAGGACACTGCATCGACCGACATCAAGCATGCATCGACCGACACCAGTTGAGGGTTGCGTTGACTGACGCAAGATCTGCGACCGACACATGCTCGACATAGCACGAAAACCCTAGAGTTTTACGCGCCGTCCTCGCATCTGCATCGACCGACGCAGAAAGTGCATCAACCGATGCAATACCGAGCATCATTTTCCCCCAAAGCTTCTCGCCGGATCTTCGTTCCTACAACCACAAAACTCGATCCCAAGCCACAAGAAAGCTTCCTAATGTCCCAAATATCAATCAACAAGCCTAGCAACACATAACAAGCAAATCAGAGAGATCTCTAGCTTAGATAAGCCAGGGTCATGCACTTACCTTTGCCAAGAAGATTCTGAACCTTAAACAAGCAGAACAACGCTCCTAGGAAGCTCCTACAAAGTTCTAAACCTCAGATCTCACAAGAAACCGCCACAAACCTCCAATAATCTCCAAAAACGCTCAAGAACTCTCACAAACTCTTTCTCTGTTTCTATTTCTCCAAAACGGCCAAAACAAGTCGAATGAGACAAAAATCTTGTTAAGGGTTTTCCTAACCCAAAACGCAGCGTTTAACTTAAGTCAAAACGCAGAAAACTGAACCTGCATTGACCGATGCACTATATGCATCGACCAATGCAATCCCCTAAACCAGGATTTCGGTTCACGGATGTTACAATTGTCCCCCTCCAATCTAGATTCGTCCTCAAATCTCGAACAACCGTCAGCCAAGGACTCCCGTGCAACCGTTTCCACGGCCCTCACTCATCTGACTGATGTACGGAAGGTCACCTCTAGGCGATAGACTCACGCTCCAGGCATTATTTGCTCTCGACTTTTGGACTTTCCTTTACTCAAAGGCCTAAACCTTGAGTTTTTATTGGCTCCTCATCAGACCTAAGTCTGCATGCCATAATGTTGGCTCCTCATCAGGCCTAATGTAATGACCCTCACTAAGGGCAAAAATCTCAAAATAAAAATTCAAAGAAATGGCCCGGAAAAGACTTAAGAATGAGAAGTAAAACAAAGAAGAACAACCGAAGGAAGTCCGAGGAAATATTCATGAGTCGGAGGATGGCCGAGCCAAGACCGAAGTAACTAGAGGTGCGATCAAGGCCTGAAGACCTATCAATAACAGTTTATGCGGAAACGGCATCCAAGAAAGAGACGGTCAAGTACCGGGAGAGAAGACCGAGACGCCCGAGAGATGTCCGGGTGATGTCCGAGAGAAGATCGAGTTGTCCGAGAGATGTCCGAAGAAATTGTGAGATGTTTGGAAGTGATCGAGAAAACTGTCCGAGAGACCGAGAGAATTGCCCGAGTATTGTCGAGAGGACCGATAGTGTCCGAGAGACCGAGACAATTGTCTGAGTATTGACGAGAAAACCGATAGTCTCCGATAGACCGAGAGAACTGTCCGAGAAATGCCGAGAGGACCGATAATGTCCGAGCGATGACCGAGAGGAGTGTCAGAGCAAGACCAAGAAATGCCAAGGAACGTCGAGAGCATCGGATGAGAAGACGGGTTTTGCCGAGAGAAGCGGAAATCTTTGTTCCTTTGAAGAATTGACCAATCAAATTACATGCCCAACATGCATAAAGGATTTTGTGTTTAAGGATGGAATGTCGCATGGAGATTGGGG
>NC_025689.1:25087214-25094714 GCF_000633955.1 Camelina sativa
GGGGGGGGGGGGGTGCAATGCATCCGCCACATGCAAACAAGGAACAAGCCACTTGTCAAATCGCACTAAGGAAGAAGAGGGATAGGACGAGCCTATAAATAGAGGGCTTGGGACTTCATTGTTCATTTTCTCTCATTCCTCTCAAACACTCAAACACAAAAGTTTTGTTTCTCTCAACACCGAGAGAGAAACAAGAGAGAGATCGCCAAGAGAGAAACGAGAGAGAGATCATCGAGAGATACCGTTTTCGCCAAGAGAAAGACGAGGGAGAGATCATCACCGAGTAGAAGACGGTGATTGTGTCGAGAGATCATCGAGAAGAGACGGTGGTTGCGGACGAAGAGAGGTACACTGTAGACGCGAAGAAGAAGAAGATTGTCTTATCGGTGGTGCAGTGGAGTCCGATCATCATCGGTTGCGTATGGGTGAGTTCTGCGGTAATGCATATAGGGGCTTCATCGATCTTTTGATCTTCGCAAGTTTCCCTTTTGTTTGTTGCATGTAGACTTGATTTATGTTAGAATCGGTTTAAATTTGGTGCATGCGAAATATGGTAGGATTCGTGCTAGGTTCATGTTTAAATGCACATCAAACTTGAGCTAGGAATCACCATGCAAGATGAATTTGGATGCATTTTAAGTAATTTGGATCGCTTAAAATTTGGTTAAGAGGATTGCATGCATGTTGAGACTTAGCGGATTTTTCTAGCATTATTTCTTGCTTAAAATCGGATGAGGTTAGCTTGCATGCTTAATTGAACTTAAAGGATTTAAACGGTTAAATCAAACTGGCTTGCATGCGTAAATGAACTTGTTGCATTAACTTGCTTAAGTTGAATAATTGGTTGCATGCATGTAGAATAATCATAAGTTGCTTGAATTATCATTCTTGTTGCTTGTTGATTGTTGCATGTTCTTTTGCTTGTAATTTCTTGCTTGTCTTACTTGATCTTCTTGCTTGAGTTGTTGTGTGTATTTTAGCAAGGTCTCTTGAATTTGTTTCTCGAGTCTTAGCTAGAATAGTAAATTCAATCTTCTGTTCCAAATACGGTTTGTCTTGCAAGAGTTCCCAATGACCACTCGCGCAGGACAATGTCACGATTAGCTAGCTACTAGTGTGACCACTACATGACGATGTAGCATTTATGTGGGCTCATGCCGGTTACCTTGGTGGTCTCGGCATGGGAAACGTTGTGGAATGGAACAGATTATCGAGGGCCCTTAGGTGAAAGAGTCTAGGGTATTTCAAGTATTCCTTGTTGTATTCTAGATGTCTTTGTTTGTTTGATAGAAGGTAAGAGTCTAGAGTATTCAAGTGCCCCTTGTTTTATTCTAGTCATCTTGCGAGTCGTGTAAGAGTTAAGAGTCTAAAGTGTCCAAGTAGTCCTTGTTCCCTTTAGTCGTCTTTCTCCGTGAGTAGCGAGTCTAGATCGTCCGAGTCGAGTCGCGTTGATCTAACCTCTCTCGCTTGTTTGTTGTTAAGTTGCTTCCGCTTTTGCTTCTATTGCGTTGCTTTGATTACTTGCTTGCTAGTTTGCCTTGCCTGTTTTCTTTGCCTATCGGGGTAGTCGGGTTTGGGAAGTAGAATCCTGTTTAGGAGAAAGAGGTGCCCAGGCTCACTGAGTAATCTTAAGTTACTCATGATATTATTTTGTCTTGCAGGAAGCTTAAGTGAGTCTACAGCTGGAGCAAACATTAGGGTACCGGATAGGGTTTTACACCTATATTTTCCTAAAGGATTATTGTAAAATTTTTCTGACTATCTATGTATATTGCTTTGATGACTTATTTACAATGTAATAATTTATTAAAGTAATATATTCGGTTTTCGGAGAAAACATGGCAAGTTGCAAATGGTACTCAGCCTCGTCCGGGCCAACACAACGCACCAGGCCGCAAGGGCTGCAAAGCCTAAGTAGTCTCGGTTGCGGGTGGAATTGTGCTAAGAAGGACCGGTCGGGAAGTCTGCAGCTTCCATCCCTCGACTGGATCACCTTGGTATAGTTCCCATAGTGGCGTCCCGTGGCTGTCCGATGGCCTTCGTGGTCATAGAACGGTTTGGGGGCGTTACACCTAAGCCCGCATGCCATAATATATAAGGAAAATCCAATACTCGTCTCTCGGGTTGCCACCCTACAGCGCGCCCCCGGATCGTCATCCGAAGTCGATATACCAACCATACTCCCAAGCCACAAAGTCTCAGAATATGGCAGTACTAGGAGAAACTAAGTCCCCCAATAGTCGTGAGCAAACAATTCGAAATACGTCTGAGTCCTATCCCTATCCAGGTTTCCTTCCAGTAGCTCGCACAAAACATCTCAATGTCCTACCAACCGCATATCCCCTCACTGGAATACCTCATGACCACACAATGATCATATACATGCCCCAAGTGCCAAACAAATGTCCTAAACAGGACCGCCACCAAGGCCAAACAATCTGTCCTAAACAGGACCGTCACAAAAACCAAACAATCTGTCCTAATTAGGACCGTCACAAAGACCAAATAATCTCTCAAAAGACTGCCACACACGGGCACAATGACTTAAAAGTCTGACACTAAGGCCACACAAGCCCCTCAAAGGCTCTCCACCACTAAAATGGACAAATTCTAACTCACATAAAACTTTCCATTTTTAGCACTTTCCATTTTTGGAAACTTTCCACTTTTGGAACTTCTATTTCAAAAAACTTTCCCCAAAAACTCCGCCTCACAGAAACTTTGTACCCCGAGCACCACATCATCTTGTTACTGAGTCGCACAACCAACCACCCCAAGCGACCGAGAAAACAAGAGAGATGGGCTGAAATACTCCATCACCGCTCCAGCCATGGATTACAGATGGGACCAGGCTAGACAAGTTCAAGTCGCGGCTTGCTTCTCATACCACTTCTTAAACCTTGCCTTCATCCTCGCCTTAGGCTCCCAAGTCTACTCCTCCACACCATCACAGTCCCAAAGGACTATCATCAAAGGAACCTTCTTTTTCCGAATGTCCTTGATCCTTCTCTCGAGAACCCTCACTGGTCTCGCCTCCAAAGTCATGTTATACTGAAGATCTTCAGGAATCTTAGCCAACAACTGATCATCCTCACGGAGACACTTCTGCAACATAGAAATATGAAATACCTTGTGGAACGTACGGATAACCTCAGGCAACTCCAGTCTATATGCTACCGGTCCCACCCGCTCAATCACTCTGAACGGACCCATAAACCCCGGACTCAACTTAGTCTTTGTCAATGACCTGTTCGGACCCCGCAACATGGCCATCTTGAGGTACACTCTGTCTCCTACCTGAAACTCAAGATCTCTCCTCATCTTATCAGCATAACTCCTCTGCCTATCCTGAGCCTCCTCCATGTTCAGCTTGAGAACCTGAATCTTCTCTGAGGTCTCCAAAACAAAATCTGCCCCGAACATGCTCCTCTCCCCCACATGAGTCCAGCATAACAGTGTATGGCATGGCCTCCCATACAAACCCTCATAAGGAGCCATCTTAATACTCGCCTGATAGTTGTTGTTGTAAGCAAACTCTACCAGGTTCATGTGATCTGCCCAATGGCCACCCCAATCCAACACACACATCCTCAGCAAATCCTCCAGCGTCTGGATCGTCCTATCTGACTGTCCATTGGTCTAGGGATGATAAGCTGTACTCATATGCACCTTAGTGCCCATCTCTGCCTGAAATGCCTTCCAGAACACCGAAGTGAACTTAGAATCCCTGTCAGACACAATGCTCGCTGGCACCCCATGCAAGCTGACTATCCCTCTCACATACTTCTTAACCAAGACCGCTGCTCCATCAGTCTTCTTAATGGCCAGAAAATGTGCTGACTTAGTCAACCGGTCCACAATGACCCAAATAGCATCGAAAGTCCATGACATTGGCAATCTTACAACGAATTGTAGCTTGATGGAACAACTGTTCCAGCCTCAATTGCTTTTTCCTGCCAATTTCGTGGTAACAACTATGCACCCAAGCAACAACATCAAGTGTTCCAGCCTCAATTGTGTCCCCCTCCAGGGTTTCAAACCTACCAAGGCCAGGAACAAGACTTAAGAGCCATGATGCAACAACTGTTGATTGGGCAAACCAATGGAAAGATTGAGGAGGCAAAATAGTTTGCTAAGTTGAACCAAAGGCTAACATCCCAGTATAATGATCTCAACATGAAGTTTGAAGGTCTCAACTCTAGAGTGAAGTATATGGAGAGCAACATTGCTTCTACTTCAGCTCCTAAGACTACTCAACTCTCTGGAAAAGCTGTTCAAAACCAAAGAGAGTTCACTGCAAAAGCCATTCATATCCATGAGGAAGAAGTCACTGAGGACAGTGAAGTTCAAGCTGGGGAGGATTGGTCATTTCTTGAAGCCCAGAGTGAAGATTGTGCAAAGAAGACTGAATCCGGTAACGCACTCGACCATGTACTCATGCTAGCACTCGACCGAGTGTCAGCTCGAGTGGTCGATCGAGTTGAAGAATCTGAAGCTGTTAAGCCTGTCAAGTACATTCCTCCTGCTTACAAACTGCCTCTACCATTCCCAGGACGTTTCAAGGCACAGAAGCTGAAGGAACTAAGGGAAATCATTGAGAAAAAAGAAATGATGGCTTTGCAACAAGAGGAAGTGAAAGCTTTAAAGGAAGAAGCTGTCATTGAGAATAAGGAAGTGATGGCCATACAAGAGGTTATCATTGCTTACCAAGAAGAAGAGAAAGGACCTGCCTTGGAACAGTATGCTCCATATCCTCTCTATCAGGATTTTTTGCTTGAGATGTCAAAGCAGAAGGCTCAAATCAAGACAAGAAGGATCTTGAAGAGATTGAGGGAGTTATCATCCCAACTAAACTTGAGGATCCAGGTTCATTCTATCTGCCTTGCTCATTTAGCTATCTTCACTACAACTAGTGCTTATGTGACTTGGGAGCATCTATCAGTGTAATGCCTTACTCTATAGCACAAAAGCTTGGGCACACTGAATTCAAGTCCACCAACTTTCACATATGTCTAGCTGATGGATCAAACAAGGAGGTGGTTGGTAAGTTGGAAAACCTTCCAGTTAAGATAGGAAAGACAAGAATTCCTATAGACTTTGTGGTTATAGAGATGGATAAGGAGCTTGAAGACCCTATCATTCTAGGGAGGCCATTCTTAGCCACTGCTGGAGCTGTTATAGATGTCAAGAAAGGTCTTGTAAACTTGAACATTGCTGAGGGTTTAACCATGAAGTTTGACATCTATAACCCAACCAACCTGCCTACCATTGATGATCAACCTTTTACTATCAAAAGCAAAGGTGGTCATGATGTCTCAAGTGAAGTGGCAACTCCAAAAGTTAAGCTCTCCCTTCAAGAGGAATCAGTGGAAAAACTCAAGGGTTCAGTTCAAGAGTTGACTGATATGGTGAAGGATCTCCAAGTCAAGCTAAACAAGAGGTCTTTGAAGAAGGCAAGACCAAGGCTCAAGATTAAGAAGAAACAAGGGTTATGTGTGAAGGGTGAAATGATCAAGGATCATTTTCACATTGATCAAGTGGTACCAGGGAGGATTTCATTACTTCCTTGGTCTTTAAACCAAACCTGAAAATGCATCAAAAGTCAAGTTTAGTGACTTTAAACAAGCTCACTAGGGAGGAAGTCCCTAAGGTATCATTGTACATATGCTTAATTTTCTTTGTAGTTTTGATTTCTTTTCTTTTATGTTTGTGTTGGGCATGCTTTTTAATGAAAGTGTAGATGGTTTTTGAGAGATTTGGACTTGTGGAAGTGGACTCGCAAGACCACTCGACCGGCCCACGAGAGGTACTCGACCGAGTTGTGAAGAAACTAAGGCCCACTCGATTCCCAGTTCTTTTGAATGATCGAGTGGGGGAGAAAAAGAAAAAAAAATTGAATTTCAAACTTTGGTCAAGGAGCTCGACCACGTGCAGTCGATGTGGGGTTGAGTGGCAGGAAAAAGCAAGTCAAAGATTCTCATTTCAAATTTGAATGGTATGGATGCTCCACCCTTGTCTACTTGTCCCCTTAGCTTTTTTATATAAAGCTAAACTCGATCCTATGCTTCTCACACTCTCTCATTTGCTCAAAACAATTAAAATCTAGCTTAAAATCTCTCTCAAGTTCATCTTTTTGCTCAAAGCTTAGTTATTTTGGTATTTAGGTCACTAACCTATTAACTTTAAGTTTTGAGTCTATTTCTTTCAGTTCTATTTGAAAATGTCTTCAAGGTTAACAAGGAAATCTCAAAAACCTGCTGATAGCTCCCTAGATCGTCGTGATGCTCATCTTGCATCAAGAAAAGAAGCTGGCGGAAGCACTTGACCCCCTACTCGAGCAGTCACTCGACCGAGTGCTGGTTCGAGTAAGCAGTCGAGTGGAGTACCGAGTCAGAGACACCAGTCAGCTGAGGAAGACCCTGAGCGAACTGAGAGTGAAGAAGAGATGGAGTTCACTCTTAGGGAGCACATGAGAATAAACAAGGCAAAGGGGAAGAGGCCAGCAGTTGAGGTTGAACAAGAAGAGGTTGAAAATGAGAGTGAAGAAGAAGATGAAGAAGAAGAGGGAGAAGATGATGGAGAAGAAGAATCTTGTGGCTTAACTCCAAGACAGCCTTATGAAGCTTTCATGAGGATGCAGTTCCTGGGGACTAGATACCCACACAAGGAAACCATGGAGAGGTTGGGCATTGATGAAGATGTGGAATTTCTTTTTGAGAAGTGCAGCCTAAGTAAGTTCATGGGGCTTTGCATGGAAGGGTATAAAGAAGAAAGCTGTGAGTTTCTAGCCACTATCAAGTTGCACTGCTACCTAAAGAAGGATAAGGAGTTTGGACCTGGTCATTGTGAGTTCACTATCAAGGGAAAGAAGTATAAGCTTTCATTGAAGAAGATAGCCAATATCTTTGGCTTTGAAGTTGGTAGGGAGAGGAGCATGGTGATACCAAGAGAAGAGCTCTTTGCTGTTTGGGAGACCATTGGAGACAGCAACATTTACTCTATTGTTTGCTCAAATTTGTGATAATTAATTTTCAGAAGTAGACCATGAATCTTGTTTATCCAGGATCCTCCTATATTATTTTTTCTATCGGTTTCGGTTATGATTTTGAATCGAGTTAATTTTTTTATTCTTCCCCGAGAGATTCCATGCAAAAATGGATCATAATTTTTAGGTAAATATTCCTTTTTAGCTTCGTTATAACAAAATTGAGTCAGTTTTTTCCAGTATATTTTTATAGACCATTCCTTATCTAAAACTTCAATTCGATTTAAAAATTCTTTTTTTAAGTTTTCCTTTTTTTCTTCGTGGATCAAACTCCAATAAGTAGAAACTTGGTCAGAGGGTATTTTTTCTCTTGTAAATGAAGGTATCCTTTTTTGGATCATTTCAAAAAAGGTGGAAAGATTGGGGGGATATGTAAAAGATATTCGTTCTTTTCCATCACTTTGACATGTATAAAAAAAATATTGTGACATTTCATTTCTTACAGTATTTTCAAT
>NC_025689.1:25099714-25101515 GCF_000633955.1 Camelina sativa
AAAGAAGGCACTCGACCATACCACTCGAGCAGGCACACGGTAGAGTACATGGTCGTGTTCATAATGAGCTCCTCAAAGATTGATCCGAATGTAGATTTGACGTTGCGATTCAGGGCAATTGCGATTTGACGTTGAGAGTTGTAGGAAATTGAGTTATATTTCCAATGCCGGTGGTTTCAAGGCAATGGGATCTGTCGTTCAAGAGTTATACCTGTTTTACTGAACCGATATCATACCAGATCGAAGACTGGAGTTACTTGACGGACCAACCACTCGACCATGCACTCGACCGAGCATGGTCGAGCACTTGCAGCCAACTCTCTATTTTGTCCTCTAGCTAACTAGGGCTTTCCCCTCTTTACTATATTTATGTGCTGGCACTTGTGGCCGAAAAGAGGAGACCCTGTAGACACCTCATAACCTAGTTTTTGCCATTTTTAGCTAAGAGATTAGATGTTTTGTTGATTTTTGACTATAATGATCTGAGTTTAATGCCTGCTTTTATATGATCTTTGCTAGTGAGAGCTAGATTGAGAGTATCTTAGCTTGATTGTTATTGCCAAGAGATTGGATTAACTTGTATTAGGAGATCATTGTCTAGAGATAGCTCATGTTTGATTGAGGTTTGTTGGCTAGTTTAGATAATCATAGCTTGAGTCCAGCCCATGAATCCATCCTTAGGACCCTCTTTATCTATTGATTTACCTGTTTGAATCCTGTTTAATCGCTTGCTGTTTGTTTACTTTCGTTCTGCTCTGTTTTGTTTGATGCTCTGTTTCAGTTCTGTTCATTCGCTTGTCAACTCGACCACCCACTCGACCATGCACTCGACCGAGTGCTAGGTCGAGCTCCAGTTTACTTTCTTGTTTATGCATTGTTCTGTTCTTGTTTTCTTCTACTTATTAGTCAATTCTGCTTAGTATTGTTTATTGCACTTGTTCTACAGTTTAATTCAGCATTACTATTGTCTTAATTAGTTGCCTTAGTTCATTGCATTTCATTATTGTCATTAGGTTGTTAGAAACAAATCAACTTGATATTTGGCTTAACTTGAATGCATTGATCACATCTTGACTGCTTACATATCACACTCTTTATGGATTGACATCCTTTATGCTACAACATCATAAGGGTATTGAAACACCTTGCATACCATTCATCATCATCTCTGCTTATGTCTATGTTTGCATGTTCTCATACATTCATTGCATAAGTAGACCTAGAAAAAAAGTCCTTGTTTCAATTGGCGTCGTTGCCATTAGGGTGTTTATATGTTCCAGTCGAGATTTCATTGTTTCAAGATTAAGCTATGTTACTTTTTATTCTATTACTCACCTCTTTCTTGTTCTGGTGTTCTGTTTTGATTCTCAGGTACCACTCGACCAGGCACTCGGCCGAGTACCTCAAAGCAAACGGTCGAGTGCTTGTTCGAGCACCTGCTCAGATTCTCAAAAACACGGAAGAAGAGGTGGTAATGGAACTCCCACATGATCAGACTGAACCTCACAAGAGAAGGAAGATTGGTGATAGTGATACTCCCACTACTCATACTCAAAGATATGGGATAGTGCCTCCTCCTATCCACAACACAACCTTCACAATCAAGACTAGTCTGATCTCAATGGTTAAGAGCAGCAGATTTTATGGCCTGCCTACTGAAGACCCACTTGCACACCTTGATGAGTTTGATAGCCTCTGTAGCTTCACAAATATAAATGGAGTTAGTGAGGATGCATTGAAGCTGAGATTGTTTCCTTTTTCTCTAGGAGATAAAGCCCATCAGTGGGAGAAGACTCTACCT
>NC_025689.1:25103105-25110891 GCF_000633955.1 Camelina sativa
GAGATGAAGAATATGCTTCAGCAACTCCTACAAAGTCAAGCTAATGGAGCCATGGAAACAAGTAAGAAGCTCACAGAGATGAATAACAAGGTGGACTGCACATACAGTGACCTTAATATCAAGATTGAAGCTTTAACTTGCAGAATGCTTCTCCTAGAGAGCAAGAGTGAATCTTCTTCTTCTTCTAGACAACTCCATGGGACAGAAATTAAAAATCTAAAGGAGTTTGCCACTGCCCAAGCTATCTCTCTCAAAGAAATATCTTCAAAGCTCCCTGAGGAAAGTGACAGCCAAGATGGGGAAGATTTTCTCCAACCAGAGGTGCAGAATGAGAAGAAAACTGAGTTTGGGACACCACTCGACCATACACTCGACCATGCACACGGTCGAGTGCCTGGTCGAGTGCTTGATTGAGTCATTGCTCAAGAATCTAGCAAGCCGGTTCAGTTCATTCCTCCTCCCTATCAGCCACCTTTGCCATTTCCAGGACGGTTTAAAGAGCAAATGCTGAAAAAGTACAAGGCTTTTATTGATAAGCAAGCATTGATGGTCTTGAGTCATGAACTTTTTTTACAAGATGTTGAAATAAATGAGAAGCCACAAGTTAAAGAGCTTGAGCAGAAGAAGCCAACTATTGATGGGCAGACCTTCAGGATTGAAGAGAAAGGTCATGAAACTGAGTCTGGAATCTTTAAGGGTGTGAATGGGGTAGAAACAGAGATTTTAGGTCACTCGGCCTACCACTCGACCTACCACTCGACCGAGCAACTTAAGTCACTCGACCGAGTTGTACCAAGTCACCCAAAATGCCCAGACTTCATCCCCAAGCTTCACCAACAACAAGAGCCAAGAAACCCCTTCTCTGATGGTTTGTCTGAGCTTCAAACTATCAACATTCTACATGATTCAGTGAGGGAATTAACAAGTAAGGATGAGGAGATAAGTGGACAAATCAAGAAGCTTCATGGTAAAGTTAGAAGTTCTTCTCCAAAGAAAGCAAGGCAAGGTCTGAGTATTATCAGCAGACACAACTCTTTTAGCATTGACCCAGGAATAAGAGGAGCACTACAATCTTTGGGAACAAAGGGGACTTCATCACCTCTATATCACCCTTCCAAAGCATAAGAAGTATGCAAAGTCAAGCTTAGAGACTTTAAACAAGCTCACTTGGGAGGAAGTCCCAAAGGTATCCATGTACATATTGGTTTAAGTTTCTTGTTATTTTGATCTTGTTTTCTTTTGTGTTATGGTTGATCAGGTAGCATGAAGGTCCTTTAGGCACTTGGTGATATTCCAAAAATGAATCCCACCCTCAACCCATCCCAAGTAATACTCCAACTCTATCTTTGTATATACCATTGCATTTCTTGATTTTGTGTTGCTTCTTGATTCTTGAATCCTCTTTCAAATTTCTCTTACACAGGGGACTGTGTAATTTAAGTTTGGGGGAGGGTTTGAGATAGCATTTGACATTGTTTTCTGTTTTCTTATTTCAAATTTTTAGCATAATCATGTTAATACTTGCATTGCATCTAAGGCATAGAAAAACCCTAAAAAATTGAAATTTTTGCAAAAATCTTTTAAAAAAAAAGAGTGTTCATGTAGTTTGCATTGCATATTAGGATCTTGTTTAGCATGTTTCATATAGGACTGTTTAATATTTGCATTAGGGATCTATGATGAGTTTTGGCTTGTTAGCTTGTTTAATTCACTAAACTAGGATCAATGCCCAAGTTAATAGTACTTTGATGCTAGTTGAGTAGTTAGAAGCATAAGATTGAACCAAGCCTTGAATTCCTGCATTGCATTTGGTCTAAATTGAAGCATGTTGTGATTTGATGCCATTTCCTACTTATAAGAACCTAATATTGACTTTCAATTATCAACTTGTGCATTGCTTTAAACTCATGGATACCATATACATGTTTGGATCATCTTTTTCCTTTTACCACTCTTGTTGATCCAAGTAGTTGATTTCCTCATTAAGAATCAGTTTCCCTACCCTTAACCTATCCTTCTTTCAAGCTAAATTTATTCTTGAGTGTGTAAGGCCTATTTTGGGATTGAGCTTGGTAGAATGTGTTAGGTTTGAACTGACAAGAGTAAGACCTTGTGTAGTTCTAGTTTGCATTTTCCAATCTAGATAGGACTAGGTGGATCACTTTTTGGGTTTGGGACTTGGCTGTTTTGAAAGGAAAAGAGAAAAAAGAGAAAGAAAAAGGTAGAGTCTTTAAAAGGGGAATGTGTAAAATCAAAGTCTAGTGAAAGAATGGGAAGTATAATATTGTTGAAGTTGGTTCTAGTTAAAGAAAAGAAAGAAAGAAAAAAAAGAGTATAGCAAAATGCTTTTATGTCATAAGAATAAGAAGAAAAGAGAACCATTGCAATAAGAAAGAATCCCCCATTTCACTAGAAAGATCAAATAAGAAACCTCTCCTAAGACTTTAAAATCAAAAGAGAAAAGGGTGAAAGAGAAGTGAAGAAGAAAAAGGGTAGAACTAGGACAATTTGGGTTTAGATTGATAGGATAAATACTTTAGGTGCCTTTGGGTAGACAAGGTTTTGTTCTTGTATGTGTCTAAGTGTTCTTACCTTTAGCATTCTTCTAAAGTTCAATCCATTTTTTATGAGAGAACCTTGATATTGATAAGCCCCACTCTAAAAAGAGACCATCATTGTCTCTAAAACCTTTTCCTACCAAACCAAATGAGTTTAAGCATTGCATAAATTGATTCATATTCTTGATTAATGAATGTTAAAGGAAATGGTTGATTTGAATGCATGTGGACATCTAAGGCTCAAAGCAGTAAAGGTTGTGATAGGCTTGTCTAAAATCTTTAAGTACAGCTCATTCACCTTGCATCATAGTACTAGTAACTTGGACATTGATTCTAGCTAGTTTATTAACAAGCTTTAGGCTTTGATATCCCATTTTCAAACCTCACTTTCCTCTCTTGTCTTGTTTGTTTGTTTGAGGGCAAGCAAAGACTATGTTTGGGGGTGTTGATGTCACTATATTTTACCATATTTATGGCCTTTTTTAGTTCATGTTTTGCATCATATAGAAGTCATTCCTTAGGTTTTATAGCCATTTATGTCCAAATATGCACTTAGGATGTTTAGAAGCATGCATTATATACATTTGTGCATTTGGAGTATTATTAGGTGTTATGGAGCTCTAAAAGGGTAAGGAAGGACTTGCTGTTATTTCTGGAGCTAAAAAAGAGGATTGGAAGTATCAGGAAGGGAAAAGAAGGCACTCGACCATACCACTCGAGCAGGCACACGGTCGAGTAAATGGTCGGGTTCATAACAAGCTCCTCAAAGATCGATCCGAATGTAAATTTGACGTTGCGATTCAGCTTCAGCGTCCTTCATGATTTGTAGGAAAGTGAGTTATCTTTCCAATGCCGGTGTTTGCAAGGCAATCGGAGCTGTCGTTCAAGAGTTATACCTGTTTTACTGAACCGATATCATACCAAATCGAAGACTGGAGTTACTTGACGGACCAACCACTCGACCATGCACTCGACCGAGCATGGTCGAGCACTTGCAGCTAACTCTCTATTTTGTCCTCTAGCTAACTAGGGCTTCCCCCTCTTTATTATATACATGTGCTGGCACTTGTGGCCGAAAAGGAGAGACCCTGTAGACACCTCATAACCTAGTTTTTGCCAATTTTAGCTATTTTTACATTATTGCATCATCTCTTATCTTTTCTCTAGGTTTTCATAGATTTGTAACCTTCATAACTTTGAATCTATTGAGTATTTTCTTTTACTTCTTTGTATTAAATTGTTCATCTCATCATTATCTATCCATCCATGTCTATATCATCATTTTCTGGGTTTGTGTTCTTCATGATGATTTTTAGATTTGATTAGTTGCTTAGGATCGTAGAGATGGGATAGGTTGGTAAAGAGTTATGGATTTTCGACCTACCAGGATCGCACGAGTAGTTAGTCGTCTGAAAAATTGGATTTGTCAGATCAACAAATACAAACGCAGATCTGGTTGGGTTCTGGGTTAGTGTTGTTTAAAAACCGAACGTATCATCGTTTATCCTTTTTAATTCATTCTCGCCATAACAAAGGAGACGATTCCGAAGAAGAAGAAGCAAAAGAATAACAGAAAAACTCCGCAGACAAATTAATACAAGGAAGAACATGACTTTAGTCTGTAATTAATATTTGGAACGGATGGGTGGTCGTTTGAAATCCGGATCCGGGATCACAGATAGAAGGGAATTTTTTTTAATCTTTTTTTTTTTATCTATTGGGTATAGTTAAATTTGGATTAAGGTAGCCGGGTTTTTAATTTATATGCTTGTGGCTTCATAATGTTACTTATAGTTATAGGTGATAAGATGACCATATGAACTACATTTCTTGAACAGTAAGTAATGGACAACCATGTCTCTCCTGCACCAAATGTGTTTGTGGGAAAGTTGCATGACTCTTAAACCAATACATGCATATTTTGTGGGAAAGTTGCATGACGCTACTCATCAGTTATGGAAAACACTGCATTTCACGGGAATCGTGAAACCAAACAACATTTGAAACCACAAAACATGTATAGTTTGTGAACTACGTATGTGAGTCAATACTTATTGTGGCTTATCATTTTGTGTCTTTGTGAGGTTCAAGCATGTGAGTCAATACCTTTTTTATCTTCAGGAAATTTGAAAGCATTGTGGAATAGAAAAAATGTCTTCAAATATTTCTTTAATATAGATTTTTTGCTACATTAATATTGCATTTTTATTTATTTATCACCCACAAAATCAAATCAAAATGCTTACACTAGTAGAAATTTCTTGTATAGACATGAAAGAGTCACGATAGTACGTGACACTTTTCTAATTAGACACGAAGAAGTCACAAAATGCCAGGAAATACAAAATAATGGAATACGTGAAATTTTCGTGATTTAATCGTGGCTTAATTAACCACGAAATGGTCTCGTTTTTTAACGCGACTTCTTTTGCCACGTTGTGGTCACAATATATACGTGACTATTTGTATAAACTGTGTCTTTGGAAAGTTACTAATTAATAATCAAATTACCAAATTATAAAACATGTTTTTTTTCTTTCCAAAATGCTTTCATAAATATATTTTACTAAAATGAAAAGTAGTAACCAAATATTTTAGTTTTCCCGGGATATCTGAATTGTTTGGCACCAAAATATTTGGGTTTCCTGGGTTAGCTGAAAATTTTAAATTATCAAAAGTTATTTGTTTGACAAAAAAAAGAAGTTAATAAACCAAGAAAACCCTTCGACTTTAACACTTAGAAAAAAAAGCCGTCACTCTTATATCCCTTCCTCTTGAAGAATTGTCATCCCTTCGTCGCTCACGAACCTCCAACTTGAATCCGGCGGTACACCTCCAACTTGAATCCGGCGGTACATCTTCTTCATCTCCTTCTTCTCCTTCAATGTATTTGCTTTTTCTATTTCAACAATCCGAGACCCTTTAAACCATCAATCTTTTTAGGTTCGGATCTGTTTTGTGAAATTTGACAGCGAATCCCTGATCTTCGGCTTGGAATCAACCCGCTCAAAGGTAAATCTCTCTTTTCCTCTCATTCTTTTCATCTTTATTTCAGATCTAACTATTTTGTTTCAGATCTAACCTTTAGATCTAATCATTTCTTTTCAGATCCGGTGCTGTCAACACTTTTCGATATTGAAAGGGTAAATCTCTCGGTTTTTACTCCTCAAATCAACAAAAAAACAATTGGATTTTGTTTTATTTGTTAGGATCCAAACAAGGAAATGCATATAGAGAATAAGCTATCCAGCGACAGAAGGAGAGTGCCGGAGACGGTGGAGAAAGAGAGCGGCAGAGAGCAAAAGCCTTCTCCGTTGAAGCATATTTATTTTCTATTTCAATATGTTTTGTATAATTAAAAATATTTTGCTTTTTAATATACAAATCATTTTTATTAATCTATAATGGCCAATTTTTTTTATTAAAACTATATGAAAAAGCCACAGATTAGTCATATTGCTTCGTGGCTACTAATCCACGGACATTTACCTGGCAAATACGTGGCTAACATAGTTACGAAATATGCGTGCCAAAACCGTGGCTATAATGTCACGAAAAGACACGAAATTTTTTAGGTCACGATCGTATAGACACGAAATTTTTCCGTGTCTTTCCGTGACTGTGTGGTCATATAGCCACGAAAATATAGCCTTAGTCACGGAATTCTCCATGGCTATACGCTCTATTTTTACTAGTGTTATATGTTTATGGTTGTTTAACTTTATGTCCAGTATATGTAATGTCATCCATGAAATCATATTAATATGTTCTGTCCATCATAGTAAAGTATAAGGATTTTCTAGATGAAATAAGCAAATGGTGCATGAACATGTAGAAATGTTTTGATGGACACTTCTAATTAACACTTGCTTAGAGAATTTCTTCAATGGATCTTTATACACATTACTCTTTTTTACATTGTTTTCAATGGTAATAAGTAATCAAAATCCAATCATACATAACAAAATTGACTGAACTTAGGCATGACTACAATTTCACATAGCTTTGTCATAAAAAACTATGACCCGCACATATGTATAATTGTAACGATTGTGTCCGAGGTAATAGAAGACTTGAGTTTATGTCGAGAATCAGAGTGAAACCAGTTTAATTTGAATTAATTATGCTGGTTGATTAATTAATAAAGAAAAATTATTGTTCCTTTAAAAATACTCTACGCCTCGGGTTTCTATTCACCTGGGGGGTCGATGGTCATCGCCACCATAGGGATGATAGGAGAGAGAGAAGCTCAGTGGTGGTAAGAGGAACAGAGGGGATGATATTGGGATGTTATTCTACAAATCATATCCCGTATGTCATGTTATTTGTTTCCTTATCAGTCTCTGAATATTCTCTGCAAATCTTGTAGTTATTAGACTTGCTGGCTAAATCTATGTCTTCTATATAAGTCTGTAATGATTCACAAAGTAAATACACATATATTTTCTCAAACATTGTCCATCGCTTCAGAGCCTGAAACGTGAAAATCTGATCATTTTTTTTTCTTGTTCTTGTTCACCATGTCTCGTAACAATGAAAACGGGGTCTCCGACTCTTCGACCCCGACCCCGACTACGATGACTCTTGAAGTGAGACGCACCATCTCACCGTATGACCTGACCGCCGCTGACAACCCCGGTGCCGTGATCTCTCATCCTCTGCTCAAGGGGATGAATTACGAAGAATGGGCCGTTGGTTTCAAAACCGCACTTTGCTCAAGGAAGAAGTTTGGATTCCTTGATGGATCAATTGCTCGCCCTGCTGAAGGATCTACTGATTACGACAACTGGTGGACAATTCAGGCGTTGCTGGTCTCGTGGATCCGCATGATGATTGACCCTTCCTTAAGTTCCAACATCTCTCATCGGGATGTTGCCAAGGATCTCTGGGATCACCTGAAGAAGCGCTTCTCCGTCACCAATGGACCTCGTCTTCAACAACTGAAGGCCGAACTTGCTTGTTGTAAGCAACGAGGACTTGCTATTGAAGCTTATTACGGCAAGTTGAATCGTATCTGGGATAATATGGTAAACCACAGGCCTCTACGGGTTTTCAAATGTGGCAAATGTGAGTGTAATCTCACCTCCTTGCAAGAACAAGATCGTGAGGAAGACAAAGTTCACGAGTTTTTGGCTCGTCTGGCAAGAAGAAGATCTGCGGACTCACCTTGTCAAAGGTGATGATGTTGCTGAAGTTTCTGCGTTTGCTGTTAATCAACGACCTCGTAT
>NC_025689.1:25111444-25132326 GCF_000633955.1 Camelina sativa
GGGGACCGTCCACGAAGCAGGACCATGCTTGGCAAGGGTCGTGGTGCTTCCTCTAGTGGTCAAGTTCGCAACAAGAGCTATGCAAATGTCGTTCATGTCCCCAAACTTCCACCTCATGAAACAGCTAACTACGTTATCACGGACAAGGATCGAGATGGCGTTAGTGGACTCAGTGACACTCAGTGGCAGAGTCTTGTGAAACTTCTTAACACCCGCCCACATGGTGAAGCGAGTACAAGCACTAAAAAACTCTCTGGTAAGTCTTTATCTCCTTCTTGGATACTCGACACAGGTGCATCACATCATTTAACTAGTAGCTATGCGTCTCTTACTAATGTAAGAAACATGAAACCAGTCCTAGTGATTCTTGCTGATGGTCGTGAACGATTTTCTTATCAAGAGGGTACTGTTTTGTTGGGTTCAAATCTGGTTCTGAAGTCAGTATTTTTTGTTGAGGAATTGCAGTCTGATCTCATTTCAGTGGGACAGTTGATAGATGAAAATCTTTGTATTGTTCAACTAGCTGATCAATTCCTTGTTATCCAGGACCGCGCTTCGAGGATGATGATTGGTGCGGGTAAGCGAGACTGTGGAATTTTCCGCTTCTGCAGAATGGAGTACGCGGCTTTGGTCACACCCCAACACGTAAAGCATTACAAGTTATGGCATTCAAGGTTGGGACACCCATCTGCTAGAGTTGTTGGTTCACTTCCTCAAGTTAATGTTTCTGTTGATTCTGAAATTTTCAATAAGGCGTGTGATGTTTGTCTCCGCGCTAAGCAAACTCGGTCTTGTTTTCCCATTAGTAATAATAAAACAACAACAGTTTTTGAGCTTCTACATTGTGATCTTTGGGGTCCGTATCGCACTCCATCTTCATTTGGTGCTCGTTTTTTCCTCACTATTGTTGATGATTTTTCCCGTAGTGTATGGATATACCTACAGAAAGACAAAACCAAAACTGCAACAAACCTCAAAACTTTGATTGCTCTGGCTGAGAGACAATTTCAGAAACCAGTCAAGCGTGTAAGAAGTGATAACGGCACGGAATTCACAAGTATGGGTTCTTTCTTTCGTGAACAAGGCATTCTTCATGAAACATTTTGTGTGGCTACACCGCAACAGAATGCCCGTGTTGAACGAAAGCACCGCCATATTTTAAACGTGGCTAGAGCTTTGCGTTTCCAATCACATTTGCCTATTTCGTTTTGGGGAGAGTGTGTCTTGACTGCTGGTTATTTGATCAATCGGACACCAAGTCCTGTCTTGAATAACCTCACGCCTTATGAAAAACTCTATGGTACACCTCCTGCAATTGATCATCTGCGAGTCTTTGGCAGCCTTTTGTTATGCCCATAATCATCTTCACAAAGGTGATAAGTTTGCTTCTAGAAGCAGAAAATGTATTTTTGTGGGGTACCCGTACGGGAAGAAAGCATGGCGATTGTACGATATTGACAAGAACGAATTTTTCGTTTCAAGAGATGTTCGTTTTTGTGAAATTGAGTTCCCATTCGATGACTCTGTTTCTCCGGATCAATTTAACGAAGATGAAGAAGGTGAAGCTTTGTGGGTCTCCAACTCTCTCGGTCCATTACCTGATGATCCACTAATTTTAAATGTCTCTTTGCCCGGCCCAGTTATCTTAGATTGCCCATCAACTCGATTGAGCCCATCTACTCTTATTTTGACTCCAGCTTCGACATCCTCCTCTGATCATAGGTCCGATGAATCTCCATCTCCATCAACACCGGTTCCATCCCCTTCACCTTCTCCCTCTCCGACTTCGTCTCTGGCTTCACCAAATTCCCCATCACCCGTGGTTGCCGCAAACAGTCTGGTTCCGGCACCTCCTCCTCTCCATCGTAGTGACCGTTCACGACATCCACCTACAAAATTGCAAGATTACAAGGTCAACACCGCTCAGACAAGGATGATCGGTACTTCTAAATCTCTTTATCCCATCCACAATTATGTCACTTTTCAACGGTTTTCATCTACGCATCGTGCGTTCCTTGTTGCCATTAGTGACTGTGTTGAACCAAAGACATAGAAACACGCCATTCGCAGTAAGGTTTGGACGACGGCGATGAGCTCCGAAGTTCAGGCTTTGGAGGAAAATAACACTTGGACTATTGAAGATTTGCCTCCAGGAAAGAAAGCCATTGGGTGTAAGTGGGCTTACAAGATCAAACAAATTCAGATGGGACAATCGAACGTTACAAAGCTTGTTTGGTAGCTCTTGGCGACAAACAAATCAAAGGTGTGGATTATGGTTAAACTTTCGCTCCTGTGGCTCGAATGCAAACTGTTCGAATGTTTCTTGAAGTTGCTGGAGGAAATAATTGGCCGGTTCATCAGATGGATGTCCAAAATGCGTTTCTACATGGTGATCTAGATGAGGAAGTCTATATGAAGCCACCACCAGGATACTTCACAACTGATGAGAACAAGGTCTGTCGTTTACGGAAGTCGCAATACGGTCTCAAACAAGCGCCTCGTTGTTGGTTTGCCAAGTTAACTACTGCACTGCGTGAGTACGGTTTCACTCAATCTCTCTCTGATTACTCTTTGTTTGTGTTTGATAAAGGCGGGATCCATATTAACTTGTTGATTTATGTTGATGACATGATCATCACAAGCAATTCGGTATCTGATCTCTCCTAGTTCAAACAATATTTGGCTTCCTTTTCAAGATGAAAGACCTTGGTAATTTGAAATATTTTTTGGGCATAGAGGTCTCACGCAGTTCACAGGATTTTTATCTGAGTCAACGCAAGTATGCTCTTGAGCTTGTTACTGATGCTGGTTTGCTCGGTTGTAAACCTGATACGTTTCCTTTGGAGCAGAACAACAAGCTGGCTATATCTAAATCACCTCCTCTCCCTGAACCGACACAGTACCGGCGACTCATTGGTCGTCTAATCTACTTGGCCGCAACTCGTCCCAACTTAGCTTACAGTGTCCATTTTCTCGCTCAGTTCATGAAATCACCACGCGAGGATCACTGGGAAGCTGCTTTACGAGTTGTCCGCTACCTGAAAGGCAATCCAGGACAACGAATCTTGCTCAAGGCACAACAAAACTTCCAGATAACAGGCTGCTGCGACTCCGACTATTCCAGCTGGCCACTCACACGACGTTCTGTCTCTGGCTATTTTATTCAGCTTGGGTCTTCTCCTGTCTCTTGGAAGACAAAGAAACAAAAGACGGTAAGTATTTCATCCACTGAAGCTGAATATAGAGCCATGGCATATATCACCAAAGAACTTATATGGTTGAAACGAGTGCTTCATGATCTAGACGTCGTTCATTCTCAGCCAATGCATCTCTTTTGTGACAGTAAATCTGCCATCCACATCATTACCAACCCTGTTTTCCATGAACGCACAAAACACATTGAAAATGATTGCCACTTCGTCTGTGACGAGATACAATCCGGTCATCTACTCTTGCAACATGTTCAGACTCATTCTCAGTTGGCAGATATTTTTACCAAACCGTTGGGTCGATCGTGTTTCCAACAATTTTGTGCCAAACTGGGCATTTTGGATCTGCATGCTCCAGTTTGAGGGGGGGGAGGGGGGTATTGGGATATTATTCTACAAATTATATCCCATATGTCATGTTATTTGTTTCCTTATCAGTCTCTGAATATTCTCTGCAAATCTTGTAGTTATTAGCCTTGCTGGCTAAGTCTATGTCTTCTGTATAAGTCTGTAATGATTCACAAAGTAAATACACATATATTTTCTCAAACATTGTCCATCGCTTCAGATGAGTTCGTTTGGTGTTAGAGTAAGAGCTGTTGGACCTCAATTTACTTAAGCTTAGTGGACTTAGTAAAATTGGATTGTGTGAATAGATAATGAGCCACATAGAAGTGGTTGGACTCAAGTTGGAGCTCCAATAAGCCATTGGTTGTGTCAAACAAGAGATGATATCGATCTCTTTATCACGTCTACTGAAGACTCGGTCTTCTTCGTTCTCAACTCCTTGAGAATCGGGATTGATGAGACCACTACACAACTGTTGCTGGATTTGTGGATTGAGTGGATTTCATTTGTTGAGAAACAAAGTCAATTAAGTTGATCATAAAGACCTCTATATAAACACACGTTCAAGTCAAATTACGGAACCGATCAACGAAGAGATCATTGTAGAGAAGAAATGACTTAAAACGCAAAAACTCCAACAATCTCTCTCTCTGTCACAAAATAAGTGTCTTCGAGAGTATCGTAGTGTGTATTTTGTGTTGGACCTCAATTTATTTAAGCTTAGTGGGCTTAATAAAATTGGATTGTGTGAATGAGAAATTAGGCCTTAATGGTTTGGCCTTGCTTAAGATGGAGCTCCAAGAGAAGTGGGTCAGATTGGATAGAGTCAAAACTCTGTTTCACGATCCGTGAGACTTGGTCTCTTTGTTTTCGTGATCAAGTGGAGAGTTGTGGAGAGTTGGATTTCTTTGAGAGATCGTCGCTTCTTCACGTCGCCCACCTCCTAGATTTGCGATGGACTAGGTAAGGTTGTGGAGAATCTATTTCAAACCCAAGTCATCCAAGACCTCTATATAAACACAAGTTCAAGTCTCATTGAAGCCGATCACCGATCGAGAAGATAAAAAAAGACTTAGAACAGAAACATCCAGCAATCTCTCTCTCAAAAAGTAAGTTTCGAGAGTATCGTAGAAGTGAAGTTCGTATAGAGCCGGTGTTTGAGTGATTAGCAAACCCGGTTGTGTATGGTTGTATCCTGGGACTCTTGTAACCATTAATCCCGTCGCACTGCGGGGGTTTCAAAGAGTTAAGGAAAGAGATTTCGGTCTCGCCTCCATTCTTCCCTTAACGTTTGTGTTGTTATCTCTTATTCAATACCTCTTACGTAGTGTGGCAAATTTCTAGCTCCTACAGTTTGTGTAGAGCCGGTGTGTTTGAGTGATAGCAAATCCGGTTGTGAATGTATTGTATCCCGGTTTCAAAGAGTTAAGGAAAGAGATTTCCGCCTTGCCTCCATTATTCCCTTAATGTTTGTGTGTTTTCTCATATTCAATACCTCTTACGTAGCGTGTAGCAAATTTCTAGCTCCTACAAGAGCTACGGTAGGGGTCGTGAGAGAAGCGATCAGGGGGAAGGTGGTGTTGGCGTGAGAGGAAGAGAAGGATCGAGCCATGTTTTGTTGTTCGTGTTGGTTGCCGCTGTTTGTGAACCACGAGACTCTCGTTATGCACAACCTGTGTCTTCACGTGTCACGTCTTCACCGCAGGCCAAACAGGTGTTGTTGATAAGGTATCGGCTACCCATTAACTCTCGTGTATGTTGTTGTATTATGTTAGTCGCTGATTTGTGAGTTTGATTGTCATGTGAAGAGGATCGTATTTTCTTGTTGCATTGATTTGTTTATTAGATTGAGCTTTTGGACTGGTTATTAAAGTGATTATGTTATCGTGAAGATGAACTTTGGTGAATTAATTAAATAAAGGAGCTTCGCTTGTGGTGTGAGAGAAGAGAGAGAACAAGACACAACGAGGTGGGGAAGCCTCTTGTGGGTCTGTTTCATGTTATGGCTGTGGGAAGCTTCATTAGTGGTGTGAGAACTGAGCCGGAGTGAACAGAGATGAAGAGGAGAAAGAAAGTGAAAGAAAGGTTGGAGATGAAGGCAGTGTGGTGAAACCGACTTTGGAGGCTTCCCGGCGCTGGATATGACATTGTTTAGAAAGGTGATGTTACCGGCATGATTTGCACCAAACAAAGATTCCATAGAAGCTGACAGAGGTTCACTAGAAGTTAACCTCAAGGAGTTATGTGCGTTGCTTCCCAGCCAAGTAATTGCTGGAAACTGTCACGTCTTTGCTCCGTAGCCGGTTTTGTTTGAAATTATCTCTTATTGTAATCAGAAGAACTTTATCAAAACAGAAAGACTTTGGACGACAGAGCACAGAATATAAACTGGAAAATGTTATTGTATTTTACAGAGACACATTTATGTAACTAAAAGTACAACTTTTCGGAAACTAACACCATTTTATAGTAGTGACGGTTATGTTGACACCCTTTTACATATACACTTACTTACTTATATAACATAAATAAAACGGAAACTCTTTTACTTACTTCAGTTTGACTCTTAGGGTTTGACAGGTTTAAACGCAGTGACTGCGGTTACGGTTGCGAAATAGTGGTTATCATACATGACGTACTGGCACAACATATGCTCAACGCTTTAGGAGTGATCTTTGTAAAACTTATGTATGTCTGTCAGCTATAAGAGCATTCAACCAAAGTTAAGTGTAGTGATTTCTCGAGTTTCAACTAGGGATGTCAATCGGGCTGACCCGGCCCGAAACCCGTAAAGCTCGCATATGTTTGACTCTAGCCTGGTTCAATCCGAAATATTTCCTCGCCTATATTTCTAAGTCCGAGCCCGGCCCTAACAAGGCTACAGGGCTTTTCGGACTTTTTTGGGTTTATCATACCGATAAAAAGTTCAAACTTATAAGCTTTAAAAAACAGTGTTTGAAAGTGCACTATATAATTCATATAAAATATCATTAATAAAAATTTTAAAGTATTAAGTATGGTTATTAAGTAAATATGAAAACTAGGATTAGAGTTTAAAATTTTATTTTTAATAAATTGTTAATCAAATATTGCAATCAAACAAAAATGTTAACAAAAAAGTACAAATATATTTGTTTAAGGGTTCTTCGGGCTGGTCGGAGCCCGGTCGGGCTAAACCTGAAAAAACCATATAGCCTAAACAGGCTGAACCCAAAGGCCCAGTTTTTTCTATACATATATATTTAAACTCGAATCCGATATTTTACAAGGTCGGGCCGAGCCAACCCGCAGGCTTTGGCCCTAACTGACATGCCTAGTTTCGATATTGTTATTTAAAGATCTTTTAATGGTAGTACGAAATCCAACACAAGAAACAAATTTTCTCTAACAAATAAATTTCCTTCGTATGTTATATATATAAAAGATTAAATTCATGGTAGCGCAAAACCTAAGCTGCATGAAACTGGAAACAGGTGCGTAGAAGCGGGTACGTTTGGAAACGCCAAAACATATTTTATAAAAAATATTGGAATCGGGTACGCTTTGGAAGCGTATAATATAAATATAAATATATATATGTATATATATATATATGTGGTTAATAATAATGATATATAGTCTAAAACATATAATTTTATGTATTTAAATTACTATGTACAAGATTAGAATCAAAATTCTTACGATTAAAAAAATAAGTTTATAGGTTATACTTAAAAAAAAATGTAAGTTAGTATGAGAATTAGTTGTTTAAAATAATTGTATTTTTGATATTAAAAAAAAAAACACAAAACAAGAAACGTAAAAAGAAAAAAAAAAGTAAATTGGTAAAAAAAACAAATGGGCCTCGCTAGAGCCCAAAAAGAAAATAAAAGACATAAAAAAATCTGAAGGCACGTGGACGAAGAATAAATCATCTTCTTCCTTTGGTTCTGGTTTATGAAACAACCCCAACGACGAAGAAACCATTTACGATTCCGATTTATAATCAATCACGCTTCCATCACCGAATCGAACGATTCTAAAACGTTTCTAATCGCCTTTTCTGGGAATCGCGCTTCCCAGCGATTCTGACCGCTTCCGCTTCCGGAGCGAGAATCGGAGCTTCACCGGCGATTCCGTGTAACGTAGCGCAAAACTAAAAAGAAGGAAAATAGGCATTGATCCCTCAGTAATTTCTTAAGCCATTGCGATCATATTACTTCCCCTCATATATACTGACAATATATTTCTCACTAATTTACTTAACAACTAGATACGAACCCATAGTACACGGCGAAGACATTTTCTTTTCTTCAATTATTTAATTATATTATACTTTAGTATTTTAATAATGGTATATATATTGTTATACATATAAGATATAGGGAATATGCAGTAGATAGCACAAGATCAGAACATAATTAAGAAACTACCACAAAATGTACAGTACTGTTAGAGGGTGTTCTCTCTCTTCAATCACAATTACAATTATATCCATTTCATATATTACATGTTATTTTTTAAAATATCATGTCATTTTTTTTTTCACATACTCTCTCTTCCCTTATGCATTCTCTTCCCTCATGCTCACTCAGCTTGAAACATCTGTCATTTTATTTCTCTTTTTCTTTCTCTCTCACTCACTCTCTCTCTCTTCTCTTATCCACTCACCTTGAAACTTCTGCTATTATTTTTTGGAACATGCTATTTCTTCGAATTACATGCAATATTAGTTAATTTCATTTTTTAACATGTTATTGTTTAATATACCACGATATTTTTATATATTGAATGTTTTTTAGTTTAATATAACATGTTATTTAAAAAAATCTCATGAATTATTCAATCTTTCTAATCTAACAATAAAACAAAATAGGGTAATTATGTCTTTTCACTTCAAAAAAATGTAGGTCCTATGGCATTTTCCTAAAAAAAATGTTGTTGTGGTATTTTGTTTATTTTACTCTATATTTACGCTATCTACTAATATTACTCTAAGATATAATGTAATCTTATAATAAAATAACAACAATAACGTTGGAATGAGTTAATATGAATCATCTTTGTTGTTGTTATGTTACTAACTATTCGGTGGTCATCAATATCAGAAAATTTTGTTTGGACTAAGTGGTCAATTCATAGTTATAAATTTTTTTAATATAATTCGTAAAATTGTATAGATTGATAAAACAAAATAAGAAAATGATAAAATTGAGATTATTTTATTAAACCAAAGATATTACACATTTCAGAAGATATGGTGAAATACCTTTGAATAGGAAAATATTAAGAAACACTCATTGTATTTTATCATCCATAAGCACTAAAAAAAAATTACCGAGTAGTTACTTCTGTAATACCCGACATGCCAAACATGCTTCTTCGGAAGATTTATACACAACTCCGTTAAATGTTCTAAAGTCATCATCGCTTGTTGGACTTTTGACGATGGTGAGAAGCATTTTGAGATATGTAACGTCTGCGAACTAGAATCCTGTTTTAGGGGATGCATAGGTCGATGTAGGCTGTGCATTGGTCGATGCAAAGTTTGGTTTGTGCGAAACGATTAAGTGAACACTGTTTTGTTGCGTTTCAGTTTTTGAAAACCCTATAATCGGGTATAAAAAGGGGAGAAGTCGACATGGGTGAAGGTTTTGGCCGTTCTTTGTCGTTCATAAGAGGAGAAAAGTTCTAAAAGGTTTTCATTGAGTTTTGGATGAGTTTTGGTGTCGTTCTTGAGTATTTTCTTCAGTGGGAGTGGTGATATTAGTTTGGAGAGCGTGTTGGGGCTTGCTGTGGTGTGTTTTCGTGCTTGTAGAGTCAGATCCGTCATTCTCAAAATGAGTGCATGACCATGGCTTATCTGCGCATGAGATGTTTGAGTTTCTGTGTTGGGGCTTGGAGTCTGTGTTTGAGTTTGGAGAGCGTGTTGGGGCTTGCTGTGGTGTGTTTTTGTGCTTGTTGAGTCAGATCGGTCATTCTCAAAGTGAGTGCATGAACATGGCTTATCTGCACATGAGATGTTTGTAATTTGGTAAATTGAATCCTTGGTTGTTGTGCTTTTCATGGTTTCTATGACTTGATTTGATCATTGTGATGTTTTTGGACAAACCACGGTGTTGGAGGTTGATTCTAGGATGATGCAGTGTCTAGGGCAACTGCATCGATCGATTCAAGGAGTGCATCGGTCGACACAGTTACGAGGCTTTGCGAACAATCGAGGCGATGCATAGTGCATCGATCCACGCCGTTGCGAAGATTTGCAAACAATCATGGCGATGCATCGATCGATGGAAGGAGTGCATTGGTCGACGCATCTAGGGATTTGGAGAATTGCATCGGTCGTTGCAAGGTGAGCATCGGTCGACGCGAGATGCGATGCATCGATCGATGCAAGGCGTGCATCGGTCGATGCAAGGGGAGTTGCATCGACCGACATAAGGCGTGGTGAGCTTTCGTTACCTCAACAGCTAGCTGATTTTGTTACCTCCACAGCCTTGACTGATTTTGTTATCAGGACGGTGACCGATTTCATAATACTTCGTCAAAGGCGTGACTGATTTTGTTACTTCCAGCCTTGACTGATTTTGTTACATTATGTATTGAAATTTGTTTGCAACAAGATGGTGAGCTTTCATTACATCCACAGCTAGCTCTCTCAAAAATCTCACCCTATCTCGACACGTCATGCACTCACCAAACACATTCTCACACCTACATTTCCACCCCCACCAAGCTGCATACTAAAAAGAGTTGACTGTGTAAAACCTGCCACCCCACTTTCTCCAGTAGAGGTTTATTCATCTCACGTGAACCCCGCAACCCCAAACCACCCTCAGATCATCGTACTACTGCATAAAAACAATATTGGCATTTTATTCGGGGTCTCTAATGTCAATGAAGGAAGTAAAATGGATCTCATATAGTGAACCAGAATCGAAGAAAGAACCGCTCCAATAAATGTGACCCTCCCAACCAAACTGAGAGTCAACTTTTCCAACCTACAAAGCGAGACAACACTCACTCCAACACCTCCCATAAGGCATTTTATTGATTCTTTTATGCAAGATAGGCATGCTTAAATACTTCCCCAGATCTCTTGTATTTCCAATAACCTTTCTCACTCTCACTTACGCAACAGACGCCTTTGTAAACAATATAAGGTCATCAACAAAGCAAATATGTGACAACTTATGCCCTCCCCTCGAAAGACAAATGGGCTTCCAATCCCCTCTTCCTACTGCAGCCTCAGTGAGATGACATAGACTCTCAATCTTCATAACAAACAAATACGGAGATAGCGAATCCCCTTGCCTCAAACCTAGTGAGGACTGAAAAGATTTTGTCTTCTCCCCATTCCGTAACAAGCTCATACATAGATCATAAACACATTCCATAATATATGAGACCTCAAACGTTTCCTTCAAGAAATCCCATGTTATGCGACCATATGCTTTCTGTGACACCCCGGTTTCAGAGACTTGCAGAGAGGTTCAAAAGAAATAATTTGGCCACCTATGTCACCAAAATGCACTTATCTTTTCGGTCAAGGGTCCTGAGAGAACTCCAGAGTTAAGTGTGCTTGAGCTTGAGTAGTCTCAGGATGGGTGACCTTCCAGGAAGTGATTGTCGGAACTGTGTGAGTGAGGAAAAAACATAGGGAAAGATCATAAGATGATTTGTATGGATGGTAATAAGTCTTTAAAACCTCCTGGATGTAGCAAACCGGCTGTCAGATAGAGATGGGCTCACAGGCTTAGTGAGAGGATGTGAGGCCCATTAAGGAAGGTGAGCCCATGGACTGGGATTAGACATGGGCCCATTAAGAGGTGGTGGTCGGGACGTTACAAGTGGTATCAGAGCCGAACCCAGACGAGTGTGGAGTCGAGTGGGCTCACACAGTCTGGGGTGACGGTCTTGGTGCGCAACAAAGATGTTGCGATCTGTTAGTGGGGGTGTGACACCCGGGTTACAAAGACTTGCGGAGAGGTTTAGAAGAATTAATATTGCCACCTATGTCACCAAAGTGGACTTATCTTTTTGGTCATGGACCCTGAGAGAACTCCAGAGTTAAGTTTGGTTGAGCTGGAGTAGTCTCAGGATGGGTGACCTTCCGAGAAGTGATTGTCGGAACTGTGCAAGTGAAGACAAAACACAGGGAAAGATCATGTGGAGATTTGTAGGGACGGTAACAAGTCTTTAAAACCTCCTTGACGTAGCAAACAAGCCGTCAGATAGAGATGCGCTCACGGGCTTAGTGAGAGGATGTGAGGTCCATTAAGAAAGGTGGACCCATGGACTGGGATTGGACATAGGGCCCACTAAGAGGTGGCGGTCTGGGCGTTACACTTTCTTTAGATCCAACTCGGATTTTCTGGTTTTCGGGTTTTCGGATTTAGACATATAGAAGCCGTTCGGGTTTTTTATACTATCGGGTCGGGTTCAGGTATTATCCGTTTGGGTTCGGTTAATTTGGGTATATCCGAACTCAAACAAACCATGAACCAAAAAAAAAACTAATTTTTTTTTTAATAAATTTTAGAACACTTGTATATATATAAATATTTAACGTTTCACACTAGTACAGAGAAACTAAGATGGAAATTGGTTAAAGGTGCACCCTTAAATGCTCAAGGTTCCGGGTTCAAATTCCTTTAAATGCTTATTTTTACATTTGATTTGGATTAGTTTGGGTGGGTATTCGGGTTAAGATATTACCCGAACCCGATCGATTATCCAAACTTTAGAAGTATTGAACCCGGTTGGATTTTACACATTACCCGAATCTGATCCAAACCCCCTACTTCAGATCGGGTTGGAATTCGGATTTCGGATTTAGGGTAATATATATCCAGGGCTATAATGGATAATTAAATAGAAACTTGAATATGATCTACACCGTCTCTTACACGTGTGTAAGAGTCTTTAGCGGTCAATCAATATGATCTACACCGTCTCTTCCAGAAGATTAGAGATTCAAAGAAATGTAACTTTTTTTTCTTTTTTGATAATTATAAGAAATATTTTGAAACGAACCTAAAAGTATACCATGTATATAGTTTTACTAATGTGTGTATTGAATAAAATGGTCACGTTAAGTTTTAGGTATGAAAAAAAAAAAGAAACTTGATTTGTCGACCAATTGTCAGATAAAAGAAAATCACCTTAACATTTCCAGAAAAAAAAAAAAAGTTGGTTCCGACTAGTATATTCCCACGAATTTACTTACCCATTATCCTTGATTTGATTTTTTTTTTTTTTTTTAAGTGTTAGCCCTAAAATTTCTATAAAAACTGAAGGCACTTTTTTCAGAAAAAAAAGAAAGAAAAAGAAAAAGAAAAAGAAGCTAAATAGGTATGAAATTTCTTGCTAAGAATGTCAATATCATATCAAATGAAATGTTAAGGTATTACAAACGAAAAGAGTAGACTGACCAGTAAACGAAAAGAGTAGGCACAAAGCGTGAGCTTCCCAAACGCTTTCTATGCTTTGGTGTAGAGATTTTGTAGATTATTAAACGATTTTTACGCTAATGTGGCGAGTTCTTGAAGAGTCTTTCCATCACAGAAGTAACTAGGAGATATCCCATACGGATCAATATTTTTTCTAAAAATAATAATATAATAATAATAATAAAATTATTATTATATTTCTTTTAAAATATTATTTTGTTTGAGATAGTATTTATTTTTAATATTGTAATTGTTCGGTAAATCTATATATATCTTTCTGATTACTAATTATTTTAGAATATTATAGTTTTTAATTTGTTTGATGTGTAATACAGTTTTATATTGCTTATTTGTATTATTTGAATCATTATTTTGTCAAACATTTTGAAGTAGTAATATAATATTGTAATTGTGAGTAAATAAAATTTATGAATTTATCAGCCATATAAATTTAGTTTTACCAATCCGCCAATGTGAAAACTTGAAAAACACATTTTTTCTTTATAGATTGAGTAATATAACTTTGATATTAAAAATTCAAATCACAACATATGCAGAACTTTTTACATATTTATTAATCATAAGTATTATATGATAATTCAAAATAATTTTTAAACAAAATAAAATAAAAAGATGATAGGAGAACCATAATTTAAAATCTTGACAAAATCCTCCAAATATCGTTTTAAAAAAAAATCATATTATCTACTTGGATAAAAAATCTTAGTTTTAAAAATACTTATTGGTTATATATTTTAAAAAATAAATAATAATTTTCGTCCATAATTAATTAGAAAAAGAAAATATTTTTTTTTGAAAATTAATAATTATTTAAAAGATTTTATTAGAAAATTCTGATATATTGTTTATATTTGGTCAAAGTATTTATTATCTTTATTGAATTAAGTAATTAATCTTTATTAAATATTTCTAATGGCATTTGAATGTAAATTTTTACACTTTTTAAGGTTAGTTTCATATTTGTACTTCTCAATTAATATAGTAGGATGTGACACTATTTATATTTATCCGTTTGACGGAAAGCGTCTCTTTGACATATTTTACCGTAACTAAGAATATTTGTTTTTAATAATATAGGTTAGGTGTACTGTATATCCGTCTTAAAAAGTGTTAATAATTTAAATTTAATGAAAAGGAAAATTAGGTTAAATATAAATTAAAATTTAGCGTAAACAACACATTAAAATATAAAATGATATTCTTTGTAAAAAAATAAAAAATGACCAATGTTCTGAAACAAAAGGAGTACATTGTTATTAGTCATCGACAAATCTATTTTCCATCGTAATTTTGATTTTGACTATAAAATCTTGATTAAATGTAACAGAAAAATGCATAGATAGATCCCTTGGTTAAGAAATCGCTAGATACTAGTAGGGCGGCGAGTGCGGACCTAGCGTCTAGCAAAAAAATTGGAGATTAATCAGGAGCTAGTTTTTAATATTTTAATAAATTTTTTTATTTTTTTAATAATATATATTTAAACTTTTAAAAATAAAAACAATTATACATTAAAAAAACACAAAATAAGTTTCCAATCACATGATATACAAAAATTAGTATGGTCTTGATCTTGAGGACACAAAAAAATATGGAAAAGTCACAAAAAGAATGAAGATTACTTCTTCTTCGTTTACTTTCTTCAATGATCAAGTAATTAGCATGTGCTAGACATTTTATTTAGTGAAGACTTCTTCTTGATTATCTGCAAGATGACAAGAACTATTGGTGTCTCACGTTAAACAACAAATAATCGCACAACAAAAAAAAAAACCATAGTAACCCATTGGTGTGTCACGAAACTCAGGGGTTCCATGAAAAACATTTGGTTCAAATTCCATGTCAACCATTACTTCATCTTCTTGCTCAGATTCAAAATCACCATTATAAAGCTCTCTTACCTTTGAATATTGGGTATTCGGTACAATACCAATACCAGTACTTTAGTCTTCTTGATGTTGCTCCACAATCCAATCTTCCACAGTTTCTTCATTACCATCATCTACGATCACATACACCGATTTTGCATTAAACCCATCGGTTGACCACTGCCTAGCAACTAAGTGCCCGACTTTCAAAACAGGGGATCGATGGTTTTTGAAGGTTTAAAAGAATATGAAATATTATTATTCAACCCTAAAAGATTTCTTACTATAGAAAGGAAATACTTTAGTATTTTTGACATGTTTTTTATTTTTTAAAAAGAAAATCCAACCGCAATCGTCCGCAACCGCAAATGCTTTCGGAAAGCAGCTTTTGGAATTCAGTGGTTTCGAGCAGTTGGGAGCGGCTGGGAGCGAGTGGAAGTAATTGAAAGCGGTTTGTGTGATTGACACCAATCGCTAGCAACCGGTACCACCCGCAAACGCTGTGTTTTCGGGAAGTAGCGGGAGAACTAATCAACACCTAAGGGCCTGACTGGTTCAAACGCAGCGTTTGCTGTTGTGGTTGCGGAAGATTGCGGAAACGGGTGATTGCGGTTTCAAGCGTTATTAAGCGTTTTGAATGACTGGTTTAGCGTTTTAAAATGGGTGCGTTTGCGGAAGTTTTACGACTGGTTGACCAGCGTTTGCAATAGCGGTTAAAACATAAAAAATGTAATATATAATTATATAAATGTTTAAAAACACCAAAAAAATTTATTAAACTTGATTTATAATTAAAAATCATTAAAATACTAAAATAATTATTCAAAAACAAATAAATTTCATATTGAAACACTTATTATTTTATGCATTTAGCTTTTCACCCAACATTTAATCAAGTAATATGATAAAGGACAAAACATATGCTTTAGATTATAGATTTTTTCTGCTAAATCTCATACACTCAATAAGTTCTTAACATTGAATTACAAGGACAAGGTAAATTAATTATAAAACAATTGAGAAAAGTCATTGGTGATTTGTTTTAATATTTTCACAAATAATCTTATTTTCTTAAACTTCTGATGAAATGTTATATTTATCTAAATTTTTTTGAACTTATGTGTGATGTGCCAATAGTTTTACATTATGTTTTCTGGGTTTTTGTTAATTGGAATCTTATTTTCTTGTAATTGTTTATTTTCTAATCTCCTCAAGAATACGTGTACTTCATTTTTTCTCATCCATAATAAAATGTTAGATTGAAGATATAAGAAAAAATTATTTTAGTATTTTTGATTTTTTTTTTGTTTAAAAAAAAAAAAAATCAACCGCAATCGCCCGCAACCGCAAATGCTTGCGGAAAGCAGTTTTTGGAATTCAATGGTTTCTAGCTATTGGAAGCGGTTAGGGGCGATTGGAAGCGGTTTGTGTGACTTGCACAAATTGCTAGCAACCGCTACCACCCGCAAACGCAGCGTTTGTGGGAGGTTGTAACATCCGTGAACCGGAATCCCGGTTTGGGATGTGCATCGTTCGATGCAGTAGGAGCATCGGTCGATGCTGGTTCAATTCTCTGCGTTTTGACTTAAGTCAAACGCTGCGTTTTGGTCAGAAAAGAAAGGGAAAACCCTTAGGGTCGTGGCTTTTGTCTCATTAGACGTGTGTGGCCGTTTTTGAGAGAAAAGAGAAGGGAGAAAGAGTTATTGAGGGTTCTTGGTGATTTCTTGAGATTTGAGGCGTTTCTTGATGAGATCTGTAGCTGGGATCATTGTAGGAGCTTCCTAGAGGCTTGTTCTTGTTTGTTTGAGGCTTAGTTCTTCTGTGGCAAAGGTAAGTGCATGACCATGGCTTATCTAAACTAGAGGATTCTTTAATCTGCTTGTTGTGTGATGTTAGGCTTGTTTGATCGTTGCTATGGACCTTAGGAAGCTTTCTTGTGGCTTGGGATCAAGTTTTGTGGTTGTAGGAACGAAGATCCGGCAAGAAGCTTCGGGGAAATCACGGTGCTCGACGTTGCGTCGATCGATGCATATCTTGCATCGGTCGATGCAAGTGCGAGGACGGCGTGTAAAATTCTAGGGTTTTCGTGTTACGTCGAGCATGCGTCGGTCGATGCAGACTGGGTATCGGTCGATGCAAGTTACACTTGCATCATGATATGCTCAAATTTAACCCTGAGCTACTCTCTCAAATTAAGAGATCAATTGTAGTACTTAGGGATCATATCCACAAGAGCTCTAGATTCACACAATAGATTTAATAATTTTTTAATTATGCTAAACCAAAATTGTAATTTAAATAGCAATGCAAAACCACTAGTAAAAAAAAATATGTATAGCCACCAATATATTCGTGGCTGAGCCTAAATATTCGTGGCTATAAGTCAAAACTGTCACGAATAGTCACGAAAAAAAACCNGACTGGGTATCGGTCGATGCAAGTTACACTTGCATCATGATATGCTCAAATTTAACCCTGAGCTACTCTCTCAAATTAAGAGATCAATTGTAGTACTTAGGGATCATATCCACAAGAGCTCTAGATTCACACAATAGATTTAATAATTTTTTAATTATGCTAAACCAAAATTGTAATTTAAATAGCAATGCAAAACCACTAGTAAAAAAAAATATGTATAGCCACCAATATATTCGTGGCTGAGCCTAAATATTCGTGGCTATAAGTCAAAACTGTCACGAATAGTCACGAAAAAAAACCGTAGATATAGCTTCGTAACAAAATTATTGGCGTTGCATTTCGTGGCTGTTTAGTCACGAATTTGTCACTCCCCTTCGTGACTACATATAGCTACGAAATGATCACTCTTAATTCGTGGCTAAAGCTAGCTACGAAGGTATCACTGTTTGTCCGTGGCTAACATTAGCTACGAAATACTATGTAACGATGGTAACTTGTTTCGTAGCTGATTATTTGCCAAAAAAACAATAATATTAATTACTAAAAATAAAAACCTATAACAAAAAGCCAAATTCTCAAAACATGAAATCCAAATACCGATATTTTTCATTACCAGAAGTAGTTTGATGTTTACATATTACCAAAAAGTCTTGCTAAACAACAATTACTCTTATCTTACATACCAAAAAGAGTTACTAAATAACAATAAGTAGTAAACATCAAACTACTTACATTCTACCAAAAGATTTGCTAAATAACAGTCTATCCGTTAGAAAGTTTTAACAAAAAATGCTTAACAATCTTTGAAAGTTAAATACCAAATGATGCACACCAAGCATCTAAGTTGCCTTGGTGTGAAGCTGGAACAGGAGTTGTAGAAGCTGGAGCAGGAGAAGCAGTAGCTGGAGAAGGAGCAGGAAAAGCAGTAGCTGGAGAAGAAGCAGGAGTTGTAGAAGCTGGAGCATGAGCAGCAGCAGAAGTTGTAGCAGGAGCAGCAACAGCAGCAGAGGGTTGTCTAATTCCAAGAGACTGCATGAACAGATTAAGTGCTTGTCGTGATGCAACCAGCTCTTCCATCACCGTTCCCAGTAGTAGTGTTGCTACAAAAAAAAAGGGAGAAGAGAGATTAGTAGTTTGTAAGTTAGTTGGAAAATATTGTTGACTTAGGGTATAGAAACATTAATTACCACAAAAGTTTGCCACCAAAGATCTGTCCTCTCATCAGGAACGTCTATTTGCTTTCCATGTTGTTCGAACAAACTTGTAGACAGAAGGGTCAACACCAAACCTGAGAGAAGAGAGAGTAAAATTAGATTCAGCCCATGAACAAACAAACACAATTGTAGTTCTTACAAACTAACCATAAAGCTCCATTGAGTTTACTTGGGTGGAGGTGTGGCTGGGATTCTCTTTCAGGAGCACTCAGCAATGCATCGAGAGCTTTGCTGGCTGTAGTAGTGTTGCCTGTGAAGATGCTGCGCTTGTAGAACGTGTGGCTCCTGGCGGTATGGCACTTAGTGGCATCCATCTTCGTTGCAGCTCTGCAGTTAGAAGCACAAAACAAACAAAAATAGCTGATGTTAATAACAAGTCAAGTAAACAAATCCACAAAATCTAGTTAAGTTTAAACATAGAACAAAGCCAAGTTTAGAATCCAAATCTACAAATCCTGTCCATCTAAAACATGTTCTTAAGAGAGTGAAATGAGTAAAAGTTAAGATTATAGACTCAAATTCAACAATCCCCGAAGACTTTTCTCAAAAACATTTCCAGGGAAGCAAAATAATTAAAAAAAAAAGAATGAGTTGAATCTACCAGCTCAGTTCATTAATCTTTACTTCTTCTTCCTTTTCCTTGTTTACAATAATCAATCAATTTTGTTGAATTGTTCCCTTTTTATGGCAGTAACCGAAGAACAACTCTCAATTATAAATCAATTTCGTTTGATATGTTGTAGAGTTACACACGATTAAAGCAAATACACAAGCTAACAAGAATAAAAAAAACCTCAATTGAACGCTTACTCAAAATCAAAATAAAAACAGTAAAGAACAATATGAACAAATCTAATCCTGAAAACCCTAAAAAGAAACAAAAATAAAAGATCTAAACAACCTTATAGAAAAATAGAATAGAGCATGGAGACAAAGAGAGAAAGAGATAGAACAAGTAAGGAATGAAAGAAGAATAAAAAGCAGAAGAAGAAGACAGATACCTGCTGGACCTGAATTGGAGGGCCCTGGGCGACGGTGGCCGAAGAGACTCTTTCTGTGGGTCAAGGAAGAGATCGATCAAATAGGATTTTGAGTTCGACGACAGCAGCTTCAACGGAGGACAAGAAGAGGAGGGCTTTAGGTTTTTTTTTTTGCTTTTTTTCTCTGAGTGTCGATGATATGAACGAAGAAGCGGATAAGAAAAGGGTATATAATTAAAATTAAAATTACTATTTAGCAAAAATATTTCATTTTACCGGGAATTAACATTTGGGAAATTATTTAGTGGGATTGGTGGGAAAAATTATGGGTTTAGCCGCCTAAACCAAAAAAAATTGATGTAAAAAAATTATTTAATTTGGTGTAGTGTAAATATAACAAATATATATATGTAGATATTCATAACAAATATATATACATATGTGTAAATATACGCATTACATCTGTATCATATTCATAAATATGAAGACTATTAATTTCAAATTAAAATAATAGTGACAAAGTGTAAAATAAAAAATAAAGAAATTAACTTAATATATTATGAATAATCTATTATTCCAAATTTATAAAATAAAATTAATATAAACTACCAAATCTGCAATTCAACAAACAACCAATTCCACAATTCAACTAAAACAATGGAAAAGGCTCTCCAACTTCATTATAAATCAATATCATAAAACATTAATACTATTAAAAACATGCAAAAAAAAAATGTATAAAGAAAAGAACTCATACATCTCATTCTTTGGAGAAGTCACGAATTTGTCACGGATTGATTCAGTGGCAACAATGTGTAGTCACGATTTTGTCACGAACCTTCTTCGTGGCAGAGTATTAGTCACGAGTTAGCTACCCGCATGATATCGTGGCTATAGAGTCTTCTTATTTTTCCATAGTACAGTGTGATGGGATGGATAGTTCCGTGGAATAACCACAAAACAGCCACGAAGTTATTCGTGTCTACTTAGCCACGATTTTTTTTGTGACATATCAGTGACAATATATTATCACATCGTTTATTCGTGATTATTTCGTAGCTAACTTGTCACGAAGTTGTTACGAAATTTTTTCGTGGTTTATTCGTGGCAAATAAATTTTTAGTCACGATGCTGGGTGACAAAAACGTGGCTATACGTTTTTTTTTACTAGTGTAACAGAAAATAAAAGAGTTGTAAATTCAGGAATTAAAAACGCTAGGTCTAGGGAAATTCTCAGGAAATCATGGAAAATCAGATCAATTAATTAAACTAGCAGGATTCAACAATTAAGCACCGTTCTTGAACTCTAAACACAATTATAAAATAAATCAGTTCTCACTGCAAATATTATCTAAGTTTAAAACCAGAAAATCCAAATCTCTTTGCAAAATTC
>NC_025689.1:25132840-25137479 GCF_000633955.1 Camelina sativa
TCCAAATCGAACCACCATGTACTTCTCCGTTGACTTTCATAGCATCCCAAATTCAAACCAAATTCCACTACTTCCTCCATTAAGCTTTCATTGGTGAGTCTCATCAATTTGATCAATATCAAGAACCTTCTAGACTCATTCCCGTACAATACCATAACAAGCAAGACATATCTTTTACCATATGTGGTACTCTTTCTTTCCCCCAGACTTATTCTTTTTAATCTTACTCAGAGCTTTGCTTTGTTTTTTTTTTCTTCTTTTTTTTTTTCTTTTTATCAAAGGTGTAGGCGAATAATGGGGTCATCGGTAATTTACCTACCCCTCGCTTCCAAGCTTTGTGTGATAATTTGACTCAAGAGTAGAATAATGAGGTCACAGGTAATTTACCTACCCCTCTAAACTGATCAAAATCATCTCATCTTTTATTCTCTCTTTTTTTTTTTAACAAAGCTCTCAGGATTTTTCTTAACATGAATAAGGGAGAGGAGTACCATTTTCTTTCTGAAGTCTTACTTGTCAGGTATGAACAAGGAGTCAAGCTCTATGAAAATCAATCTCCTTGATGAGGTAAAAAGAAAAGTACAGAAGTTACCTCAAGCTTTTATGGATTCTGTTGGAAATTTGGATGTTTCTGGTGCACTAGTCAGCCATTGGATTTTTCATTAGTCGGATATGTGGATTCAATCTGCAGCATTAATCAACCAAGGCAGTACACTAAAAAGAAAAATCATAGTTCCCAACAAAATTTTGACTCAATAAAATATTTTTTTTTTCTGACTCTCAAAAATAAAAACGTAGTTAGTAACTGCCTCCCCCAGACTTAAACAACACTGTCCCCAGTGTTATCAAGTAAGAGATTGACGAATATAATAAAAATAAAAAATAAAAATAAATGAAAATCAAATGAAAAATGAAAAAGAAAAACATACCAGTGGGTTGCCTCCCACTAAGCGCTTGTTTTCAGTCATTAGCTTGACTGTGTCGGATCTCAGGCATCCGGTGGGTTAGAACAGGGCAGTGAATGCTTCCGAGAGGATGTCCTCTTCATCCAAGGGGGTGTGTAGGCAGTATGTGCATGAGATCTGCCAAGGATTTGAGGAACAGGACCAAGGCGAGACTGAGGGATGGGTGGCTTTCTTTTAAGTCCTGCAAAATCATCAATAGAAGAAACAAGCGCACTACGATAATCTCGTGGCTTGGTTAACTGCACAACAGTTTTTGTACCTTTCAAATTCTTATTGATGATAGGAGAAGGTTTGGGAGAAGGAAATGCATACCTTGGCCTTACCTGTGAGTTCTTGGTTGTGGAATGATGAGATTTCAGCTTTACAACTGGTCTAGGACCTGCAGTTAAGGATCCAACGCGCGAATTTGTGGTTGTGGACAAGTCCGAGCCGTCTGTGGAAGGAGTGTCGATCGATGCAACAGCTGCATCGATCGATGCTGAGCCTGCAACTCGGGTTTCTTCAACGCTTCCGCAACTTTCCTCAGCAATCCGTGTTTCCATTACAAAAACATCATCTACCAGCGACTTGTCATGCATCAGAACCTCATCATGGTCTCTAGTATTGATTATATGATCTCCACTCCAATCTTCAAGCTTAGCAGTATATTTACTCACTTTCTCAGCAGTCTCCATCTCCTTGACATACCCAGCAGTACTGTCTACATGAAGCTCAATGATCAGATTGTCATCAGAAACAACCTCCACAGAAAATGTCTGACCATCAATAGTTGGAACCCTTCTCAACTTGTAACCAAATCTTCTACATTCAGAGCTATGTGTCCCTTCTTAACATCAATGATGGCACCAGCTGAAGCTAAGAAAGAGCGTCCTAAGATGAGAGGATCATTAGGCTCTTGGTCATATTTTAGCACCACAAAGTCAGTGGGAATCATGCAATCTCCAATCCTGATCGGAACATCTTCTAAGACACCTTCAGGAATCCTTCTAGATCGATCAGCTAAGATAAGAGAGATCTTAGTCGGCTTAAAATCCGTCATCCCAAGTCTTACAGCAATAGAATGTGGCATCAAGTTGATACTAGAGCCAAGATCACAAAGAGAATGACGAAACCTTCCTGTGGAGATAGAGCAATCTAACACAAAACTTCCAGGATCTGGTAACTTCTCTGCAGTCCTACTCTGAATCACTGCACTGATTTCCTTAGAAACAACAACTTCATGCTTCTTAACCTTCTTCCTCTGTGGAGGCTGCTTCAACAAAATTGAGCTGCCATCCTTTGTAAGCAGTGCTCCTTCCTCAGGACTCAAACCATTGGTGACCATCCTCTTCACATATCTCTTAATACTAGGAGAAAACTTGACAGCATCAATCAAAGGCATCTCTATCATTACCTTATCCATCATAGCCTTGCATCAAGCTTCTTCAATCTCTTGTTTAGACCTCCTAGGCTTAGAAAAAGGAACCTTAGGCTTGTAGGCTTTGNTTCCTCAAGCTCCTGCTTAGACCTCCTAGGCTTAGGAAAAGGAACCTTACGCTTGTAGGCTTTGTCTGAATCACTTGGTGGAACTGAAACAGAAACCGTAGCAGTCTGATGGGGGTGTCGATCGATACTGATGGAGCATCGATCGACGCTTGATGATGATTGCATCGATCGATGCTTAGCAGCTGCATCGGTCGATGTTGGATCAACTGACGGATCTTCGTCTCCTTCCTTCACCAAAATCGCATTGCAGGCATGCCTTGGATCCATCTCTGTTCTTCTAAAAAGAAGTTCCTCTTGTCTTTTAACAGACCCAACAGTCTGAATCACTTGACTTTCTAGCTTCTTGACATTAGTATTTAGAGCTTCAAATTTCCCAGTCAGCTCAGTGTAAACAAAATCAATCTTTCCATTGAAGTCCACTGTTAACTTCTGTTGACCTTGAAGAATCTGTTCAACCATTGATTCCATCTTGCTCTCTGAATTAGGTGGAGGGAGGGGTTGGTAAGAAGAAGATCCATAATTCCTAGTGAAGTTGTTGTTTGGGTTTCCAGTGAAGGAATTCTTCTGACCAAATCTCTGATTTTGATACCCAGCTCCATACACATAGTTGACATTTTCTTCTGTAGTCTCTGGCTTTGGCTCAAAAATCTCAACATCTTCAGAAAAATGGACAGACTTCTTTCCCATAAGAAGATTGTGCACTGTATCCAACTTAGCATTCACCGCAGCAAACTGATTTGAACCATTGCCTTCATGTGCCCTTTTCCGCTCTAAATCTGCATTCTTAGTGCTATTGCTTGATGTTAACCTTTCTATCAACTTCTCAGCATCATCTGGGTACCTTGTCTTGAAGTTCCCATCACTAGCTGCATCCAAAGCCATCTGATACCTCCAATCAATACCACTGAAGAAGATACTAATCAGCTGTACCTCTGAAAACCCATGATGCGGACAATCTCTCTGGTATGCTTTGAATCTTACCCAAGCAGCTTTGTAAGATTCAGCTGGTCCTTGTCTAAAGGTGGAGAGCTTAATCCTCAGCTCATCAGATTTCGCATCATCATAGAAGTAATTGAGGAATGCCACCTTGATATCATGCCAGGTTGTCAGAGATCCTGGTTTCAGCTGCCTTAGCCAATGAGAAGCTTCCCCAGCAAGAGAGTAGGGGAAAAGCTTGCAGTAGAGATAGTCCTCAGTGAGTCCATTAGCCTTGATGCTTGTAACTATGTCCTCAAAGTGCTCAATGTGGTCAAGAGGCTTCTCATTTGGCAAGTTCTGGAATGGCCTTTGTCCAACAAGAGCAAAGTAGGCAGGCTTCAGCTCAAAGTCATTCCTTGGGAATGGAGGAGGGACAATTGCAGAGCGGTTCTCATAAAACAAATCTGGCCTGTTGAAGTCCGCAAGAGTCTTGACAAGCTCTCCATTGTCATCCCGTCACCTCTGAACATTCTCCGCATCACCTCTGGCATTGCATCGATCGATGCCAGCATTGCGTCGATCGATGCCGTCCTGGTTGCGTCGATCGATGCCATTGTTGCGTCGCTCGATGCCATGTGCATTCCCATCGGCCNGATGAGTTCTTCCTGAATAACCCGTCCTTCAGCATCAAGTTTCTGGCCTTGCTCGTTGTACACATTACCCTCTTGATCCTTCAAAACCCCAGCCTCATCAGGTCTCAATATGATTATATTGGCCATCTTCGCTGATTTGGCTGCTTTTGTGTTTTCACGCTCTAGTTGTCGTAACTCTTGGTTTGTAAGCTTAACAACCGGATTAGTAGGATTTTTCCTGGTGCTAGGCTTAGGCATGTACCTGAAACACACAAGAGGAAAGAAACAAAAGCGTGTGAGTAAAACAGAAAAATAAAAATCTAGACAAAATCAAAGACTTTAATCTAATGGTGAATCAAAAGAGTCCCCGGCAACGGCGCCAAAATTTGATATGCTCAAATTTAACCCTGAGCTACTCTCTCAAATTAAGAGATCAATTGTAGTACTTAAGGATCGAATCCACAAGAACTCTAGATTCACACAATAGATTTAATAATTTTTTAATTATGCTAAACCAAAATTGTAATTTAAATAGCAATGCAAAACAGAAAATAAAAGAGTTGTAAATTCAGGAATTAAAAACGCTAGGCCTAGGGAAATTCTCAGGAAATCATGGAAAATCAGATCAATTAATTAAAC
>NC_025689.1:25139201-25140766 GCF_000633955.1 Camelina sativa
ACGTGGTCGTGGTAGGGGCAGAGCCCCAGTGGTTAGTGAGACCGAGGACCAGAGTGTGACAGCTGAGGGTGTTGGCGAGTCGCAGGATGTTCCGGGGGATTCCGTGAGTGTGGCAGGAGGGGGCGGTGTTGATGCTCCAGTGGCCGGTGATGCTAGGGTCCCGGGTGTGGGAGTCCCAGCGGGTGGAGTCCCTGGTACTGACTTTGCGGCTATGCTAGCAGAGGTGTTGGCGCGGTTACCACCAGTGGTACCGGCTCAGGCTCAGGTAGTGCCACCAGTGGTGGTGGAGGAGCGGCAGCCAGTGGCTGCGGATGCGGGGGTCCATGCTTGATATCTCAGCATGTTGACAGAGATGGGTCGGTTGCGTACTTTGCAGTTTTCGGGAGGTGTAGATCCTACTACTGCGGATGCGTGGAGGACAAGAGTGGAACGTAACTTCCATACTCTGAGATGTCCTGAGGAGTTTTGGGTGGACATAGGGGTCTACTTTTTGAGTGGTGATGCTGAGTTGTGGTGGAGATCTGTGGCTGCTAGGAGGGTGCAGGGGGAGATGACTTGGGCTGACTTCATTTTAGAGTTCAACCGCAAGTATTTTCCTAGAGAGGCATTGAATCGTTTGGAGGTGCAGTTCCTTCAGTTGTCTCAAGGGACACGGTCAGTGCGGGAGCTGGACTTGGAGTTCAGTCGACTTCTTTGTTATGGAATTCGGGTATGCTATCACTGTAGGGAGACAGGGCACATCAGGCCTTTTTGTCCCAAGTTGCAGCCGGCAGCAGTGGCAGCGTTGCAGCAGGTGCAGCCTGGAGGTCAGCAGGTGGCACGGATTGAGCAGGCGCCACGAGTTTACACGACAGGTGAGACTGGTGGAACCAGTGCCGGGGCGATCACAAGTATATTTTCTGATACTTTAACTTTGTGAATTTTAGTAGGTTCAGATTGTATATGTTCCTGTGATTAAGTGTTAGGTTCTCAACACATGAGGTTTGTGTACGGACCTTGTTGGTGGGTGGGTTTAAGTCCCACGTTATGTTTGATTCTGGAGCTTCTCACAGCTTCATTACTCCGGAGTGTGCAGAGAGTGCGGGGATCAGTGGGGATCCTGGAGAGCGTACAGGAGTTGTTAGAGTAGCGGGAGGCAAGTTCCTGAGGGTTATTGGACGGGTTAGAGAAATTGATATTCAGATCGCAGGAGAGTCATGGCCAGCGGATTTGCTGATCAGTCTAGTGGAGCTGTATGATGTTATTCTCGGGATTGATTGGATGCATCGACATATGGTGCATTTAGATTGCTATCGGGGTAGAGTGGAGTTTGAGCGTCCAGAAGGGAAGTTGGTTTTTCAGGGTATTAGACCGACTTCGGGGAGTCTCGTGATCTCAGCCATTCAGGCTGGGAAGATGATCGAGCAGGGCCGTGAGGCTTATTTGGTTACTATATCTATGCCAGAGTCAGTGGGGAAGTCTACGGTTAGCGGTATTCCGGTAGTAGAGGAGTTTGAGGATGTGTTTCAGTCTTTGCATGGATTACCACCATCTCGGTCGGATCCTTTTACCATTGAACTGGAACC
>NC_025689.1:25142034-25145133 GCF_000633955.1 Camelina sativa
TTATATTTATTGGATTATTATTTATTGGTTGTTGGTATTGTTGTTCCGCTGTTGGTTGAGATTGTGGTTAGGTGGCTAGTGGGTATGGGACCACTAGTTGTAGTTTATTTATTATATTATTATTAAATATTATTTATTATTTTAAAAAAAAAGGTCTGTCGTTTCATTTTGGTATCAGAGCCCTTACGGTTCTAGGTTTGGGTTCACTAGGTTTCTGTTGTAGATGTTTTGGATTTGCATGCTTGATTGATTATGTGAGTTAGTCAATTGTGTGTGGCATGGAGTCCTAGAACATCCTCTTCAAGCCGAGTGTGTGATTCCATGGTGAGTTTATGTTTCTGTGTTATAATAGAAATTGTTTGCTTAGCCTTCTGTTCATGGTAGTGCAGATGATTAGAGAGGATGATGTGGCTGGTAGAGGTCGTGGACGCGGATGTGGTCGCACNTCGGTTGCGTACTTTGCAGTTTTCGGGAGGTGTAGATCCTACTACTGCGGATGCGTGGAGGACAAGAGTGGAACGTAACTTCCATACTCTGAGATGTCCTGAGGAGTTTTGGGTGGACATAGGGGTCTACTTTTTGAGTGGTGATGCTGAGTTGTGGTGGAGATCTGTGGCTGCTAGGAGGGTGCAGGGGGAGATGACTTGGGCTGACTTCATTTTAGAGTTCAACCGCAAGTATTTTCCTAGAGAGGCATTGAATCGTTTGGAGGTGCAGTTCCTTCAGTTGTCTCAAGGGACACGGTCAGTGCGGGAGCTGGACTTGGAGTTCAGTCGACTTCTTTGTTATGGAATTCGGGTATGCTATCACTGTAGGGAGACAGGGCACATCAGGCCTTTTTGTCCCAAGTTGCAGCCGGCAGCAGTGGCAGCGTTGCAGCAGGTGCAGCCTGGAGGTCAGCAGGTGGCACGGATTGAGCAGGCGCCACGAGTTTACACGACAGGTGAGACTGGTGGAACCAGTGCCGGGGCGATCACAAGTATATTTTCTGATACTTTAACTTTGTGAATTTTAGTAGGTTCAGATTGTATATGTTCCTGTGATTAAGTGTTAGGTTCTCAACACATGAGGTTTGTGTACGGACCTTGTTGGTGGGTGGGTTTAAGTCCCACGTTATGTTTGATTCTGGAGCTTCTCACAGCTTCATTACTCCGGAGTGTGCAGAGAGTGCGGGGATCAGTGGGGATCCTGGAGAGCGTACAGGAGTTGTTAGAGTAGCGGGAGGCAAGTTCCTGAGGGTTATTGGACGGGTTAGAGAAATTGATATTCAGATCGCAGGAGAGTCATGGCCAGCGGATTTGCTGATCAGTCTAGTGGAGCTGTATGATGTTATTCTCGGGATTGATTGGATGCATCGACATATGGTGCATTTAGATTGCTATCGGGGTAGAGTGGAGTTTGAGCGTCCAGAAGGGAAGTTGGTTTTTCAGGGTATTAGACCGACTTCGGGGAGTCTCGTGATCTCAGCCATTCAGGCTGGGAAGATGATCGAGCAGGGCCGTGAGGCTTATTTGGTTACTATATCTATGCCAGAGTCAGTGGGGAAGTCTACGGTTAGCGGTATTCCGGTAGTAGAGGAGTTTGAGGATGTGTTTCAGTCTTTGCATGGATTACCACCATCTCGGTCGGATCCTTTTACCATTGAACTGGAACCGGGGACGACACCGTTATCCAAGGCTCCTTACAGAATGGCTCCAGCAGAGATGGCAGAGCTGAAGAAGCAGCTAGAGGATTTGTTGAGTAAGGGATTCATCCGTCCTAGTGTATCACCGTGGGGAGCGCCGGTGTTGTTTGTGAAGAAGAAGGATGGGAGTTTCAGGTTGTGTATTGATTATCGGGGTTTGAACCGGGTCACTGTGAAGAACAAGTATCCTCTTCCTAGGATCGATGAGTTGTTGGATCAGTTGAGGGGTGCTACTTGGTTCTCCAAGGTAGATCTGGCGTCGGGTTATCATCAGATACCGATAGATGAGGCAGATGTGAGGAAGACTGCTTTCAGGACGAGGTATGGGCATTATGAGTTTGTGGTGATGCCTTTCGGGTTGACTAACGCACCAGCAGCGTTTATGAGATTGATGAACAGTGTGTTTCAGGAGTTTCTGGATGTATCTGTCATCATTTTCATCGACGATATCCTGGTTTATTCTAAGAGTCCTGAGGAGCATGCAGTAAATTTGAGGGCAGTTATGGAGAAGCTGCGGGAGCAGAAGTTGTTTGCTAAGTTGAGCAAGTGTAGTTTCTGGCAGCGTGAGATGGGCTTTCTGGGTCACATTGTTTCTGCAGAGGGGGTTTCTGTAGATCCAGAGAAGATTCAAAGTATTAGGGTGTAACATCCGTGTTCCGGGAATAGAGTTGGGTTATGTTGAGTAAACCAAAAGAGTGGATTTTAATTAATTTTGGTTTAATTAAATCCTGGTTTAATCTAATTAAACCAAAAACCCTTAATCGTCTTCATAAAAATCACGCCTCCTCTCTTTTTTCTTGCTTTTGTCGACAATATCAGAGAGAGGGAGAGAAATTGTGAGAACCCTTGATTTTTTTTGGTGTAAAGGAGGAAGAGAAGGAGATCAAGCTTTTTCAAAGAGAAACAGAACTGTTAGGGTTTGGGAGAAGGAAGATCCGACGGGTCAAATCGTTTCGAAAGGTATTGATGTTTGGTAGGGTTGTAGCTAAGAGATTTTCGTACACTCGCCTTTTTACAGAAGTGAATTTGGATTAATATTCTAGGAGATATTGACAGTTTTGTGGGGCGTTTCTCCTCATTCGCGGATTGAGACCAGCGGGTGTTACGGGGACGATTGCGGTTCCATCTATAATCTGATCGTGTTGAAATTTTGTGGGAAGCTTCTGGACGTATATACCTTGCTTTTGACCGGAGGGATTAGAAAGTTAACGGTTAGTTTTGGTTTCGTGGTTTCACTTGTGAGGTTGTTCTTTTCTGTTTTTTATGACAGTTTGTTTTCAATATTTGTTTGTTGTTGTGATTGGTTGTAGGAACAAGTTTGGTTGTTCTTAGCTATTGGAAAGCCTCTCATTTGGTTGTATCTAGTTTTGTGAATCACTTGTTAAGGTAAGTGCAGGACCATGGCTTATCTAAGC
>NC_025689.1:25147255-25156604 GCF_000633955.1 Camelina sativa
CAGTCAGTGGCGGTAGCTCCAGCAGTTCAGCCTAGTAAGGCTCAGCAGCAGGGTGGTTCTAGCAGGGGCAGTAGGCATGCTCAGGGGACCAAGATGAAGTGGGAGGCTACGCAGAAGCCGAGTGGTGCGGGTTGCTTCGGTTGTGGGAGCAGGGATCACAGGGTTGCTAGTTGTCCCAAGAGGAGTGTTCTGACGGCAGGACCTCGGGTATGTTATCACTGTAGGGAGACAGGGCACATCATGCCTTTTTGTCCCAAGTAGCAGCCGGCAGCAGTGGCAGCGTTGCAGCAGGTGCAGCCTGGGGGTCAGCAGGTGGCACGGATTGAGCAGGCGCCACGAGTTTACACGACAGCTGAGACTGGTTCAACCAGTGCCGGGGCGATCACAGGTATATTTTCTGGTACTTTAACTTTGTGAATTTTAGTTGGTTCAGAGTGTATATGTTTCCTATGATAAAGTGTTAGGTTCTCAACACATGAGGTTTGTGTAGGGACCTTGTTGGTGGGCGAGTTTAAGTCCCACGTTATGTTTGATTCTGAAGCTTCGCATAGCTTCATTACTCCAGAGTGTGCAGAGTGTGCGGGGATCAGCGGAGATCCTGAGAGTTATTGGACGAGCTAGAAGAATTGATATTCAGATCGCAGGAGAGTCGTGGCCAGCGGATTTGCTTATCAGTCCAGTGGAGCTGTATGATGTTATTCTCGGGATGGATTGGATGCATCGGCATAGGGTGCATTTGGATTGCTATCGGGGTAGAGTGGAGTTTGAGCGTCCAGGAGGGAAGTTGGTTTTTCAGGGTATTAGACCGACTTCAGGGAGTCTCGTGATCTCAGCCATTCAGGCTGGGAAGATGATCGAGAAGGGCCGTGAGGCTTATTTGGTTACTATATCTATGCCAGAGTCAGTGGGGAAGTCTACGGTTAGCGGTATTCCGGTAGTGGAGGAGTTTGAGGATGTGTTTCAGTCTTTGCAGGGATTACCACCATCTCGGTCGGATCCTTTTACCATTGAACTGGAACCGGGGACGACACCGTTATCCAAGGCTCCTTACAGAATGGCTCCAGCAGAGATGGCAGAGCTGAAGAAGCAGCTAGAGGATTTGTTGAGTAAGGGATTCATCCGTCCTAGTGTGTCACCGTGGGGAGCGCCGGTGTTGTTTGTCAAGAAAAAGGATGGGAGTTTCCGGTTGTGTATTGATTACAGGGGTTTGAACCGGGTCACTGTGAAGAACAAGTACCCTCTCCCGAGGATTGACGAGTTGTTGGATCAGTTGAGGGGTGCTACTTGGTTCTCCAAGGTGGATCTGGCATCGGGTTATCATCAGATACCGATAGATGAGGCAGATGTGAGGAAGACTGCTTTCAGGACGAGGTATGGGCACTATGAGTTTGTGGTGATGCCTTTTGGATTGACTAACGCGCCAGCAGCGTTTATGAGATTGATGAACAGTGTGTTTCAGGAGTTTCTGGATGTATCTGTCATCATTTTCATCGACGATATCCTGGTTTATTCTAAGAGTCCTGAGGAGCATGCAGTGCATTTGAGGGCAGTTATGGAGAAGCTGCGGGAGCAGAAGTTGTTTGCCAAGTTGAGCAAGTGTAGTTTTTGGCAGCGTGAGATGGGCTTTCTGGGTCACATTGTTTCTGCAGAGGGGGTTTCTGTAGATCCAGAGAAGATTCAGGCTATCAGAGATTGGCCTAGACCGCAGAATGCCACAGAGATCAGGAGTTTCCTTGGATTGGCAGGGTACTACAGGAGATTTGTGCAGGGGTTTGCAAGCAGAGCACGTCCTATGACTAAGTTGACAGGGAAGGATGTTCCTTTTGTCTGGTCAGAAGAGTGTGAGGAAGGCTTTGCAAGCCTGAAGGAGATGTTGACTACTGCGCCAGTGTTGGCTTTGCCTGAGCAGGGAGAACCCTATGTGGTTTATACAGATGCATCTAGAGTTGGTTTGGGTTGTGTTCTGATGCAGCATGGGAAGGTGATTGCCTATGCTTCGCGGCAGTTGCGGGTGCATGAAGGCAACTATCCTACTCATGATTTGGAGATGGGTGCTGTAGTTTTTGCCCTGAAGATTTGGAGATCTTATCTTTATGGTGCAAAGGTACAGGTGTTTACAGATCATAAGAGCCTGAAGTATATATTCACTCAGCCTGAGTTGAATTTGAGACAGAGGCGGTGGATGGAGCTTGTGGCAGATTATGATTTGGAGATAGCCTATCATCCTGGTAAGGCTAACACGGTTGCAGATGCTCTGAGTCGGAAGAGGGTAGCTTCGGCTCAGGAGCAGGAGATGGAGTCTCTGGTAGGGGAGATCAGTGCTTTGAGCTTGTGTGCTGTTTCACAGGAACCGTTGGGTTTGGAAGCAGTAGATAGAGCAGATCTTCTGAGTAGAGTGCGGTTGGCTCAGGAGAAGGATTTGGGGCTGGTGAATGCCTCTAAGGATGTGGATTCAGAGTATCAGGTCTCAGATAATGGTACTATCTTGGTGCACGGTCGTGTGTGTGTGCCCAAGGATGAGGAGTTGAGACAGGAGATTCTGAGAGAGGCTCATGCGAGCAAGTTATCCATTCATCCAGGAGCGACTAAGATGTACCGTGACCTCAAGAGGTACTATCATTGGGTCGGGATGAAGAAGGATGTGGCTAGTTGGGTTTCGAGGTGTGATGTGTGTCAGCTAGTGAAGGCTGAGCATCAGGTTCCTGGCGGGTTACTGAAGAGTTTACCCATTCCTGAGTGGAAGTGGGATATGATCACCATGGATTTTGTGGTGGGATTGCCAGTGTCACGGACCTTTGATGCTATTTGGGTCATTGTGGACCGGTTGACTAAGTCAGCACATTTTCTGGCCATTAAGAAGACTGATGGAGCAGCGGTCTTGGCTAAGAAGTATGTGAGGGAGATAGTCAGGTTGCATGGGGTGCCAGCGAGCATTGTGTCTGATAGGGATTCTAAGTTCACTTCGGTGTTCTGGAAGGCATTTCAGGCAGAGATGGGCACTAAGGTGCATATGAGTACAGCTTATCATCCCCAGACAGATGGACAGTCTGAGAGGACGATCCAGACGCTGGAGGATTTGCTGAGGATGTGTGTGTTGGATTGGGGTGGCCATTGGGCAGATCACCTGAACCTGGTAGAGTTTGCTTACAACAACAGCTATCAGGCGAGCATTAAGATGGCTCCTTATGAGGCTTTGTATGGGAGGCCATGTCGTACACCATTATGCTGGACTCAGGTGGGGGAGAGGAGCATGTTTGGTGCTAGTTTTGTTCAGGAGACCTCAGAGAAGATTCGGGTTCTCAAGCTGAACATGAAGGAGGCTCAGGATAGGCAGAGGAGTTATGCTGATAGGAGGAGGAGAGATCTTGAGTTTCAGGTAGGAGACAGAGTGTACCTCAAGATGGCCATGTTGCGGGGTCCGAACAGGTCATTATCAGAGACTAAGTTGAGTCCGAGGTATATGGGTCCATTCAGAGTGATTGAGCGGGTTGGACCAGTGGCATATAGATTGGAGTTACCTGAGGTGATGCGTGCATTCCATAAGGTTTTCCATGTGTCTATGTTGCGGAAGTGTCTCCGTGAGGGAGAGGAGGTGTTGGCTAAGATTCCTGAGGATCTTCAGCCTAACATGACTTTGGAGGCGAGACCAGTGAGGGTTCTCGAGAGGAGGATCAAGGAACTTCGGAAGAAGAAGATTCCTTTGATGAGAGTCCTGTGGGACTGTGATGGTGTTGAGGAGCAGACTTGGGAGCCTGAGGCAAAGATGAAGGCAAGGTTCAAGAAGTGGTATGAGAAGCAAGCCGCGACTTGAGCTTGTTTAGCCTGGTCCCATCTGTAATCCGTGGCTGGAGCGGGAATGGAGTATTCCAGCCCATCTCTCTTGTTACTCGGTCGCTTGGGGTGGTTGGTTGTGCGACTCAGTAACAAGATGAGGTGGTGTTGGGGTACAAAGTTTCCGTGAGGCGGGGTTGTGAAGGAAAGTTTTCTGAAGGAGAAGTTTCCAAAAGTGGAAAGTTTCCAAAAATGGAAAGTGCTAAATATGGAAAGTTTTATGGATGTTAAAATTTGTCCATTTTAGCGGTGGAGAGCCTTAAAGAGGGGGGCTTGTGTGTGGCCTTAGTGGTGGACTTTTGAGTCACTGTGCCCGTGTGTGGCAGTCTTTTTTTGGATAATGTGTGGTCTTTGTGACGGGCTTTTTAGCCAGAGTTTCTTTGTGACGGTCCTCTTTAGGACATTTGTGTGGCCTTGGTGGCGGTCCTTTTTTAGGACATTTGTTTGGCTATTGTGGTGGGCTGCTTAGCCAACGTGTCCTTGTGACGGTCCTTCGGGACAGATGGCCTTTGTGGCGGGCTGTTTAGCCAGAGTGTCTTTGTGACGGTCCTTCGGGACAGATGGTCTTTGTGACGGTCTTTCGGGACAGATGGCCTTTGTGGCGGGCTGTTTAGCCAGAGTGCCTTGGTGGCGGTCCTCTTTAGGACATTTGTTTGGCCTTGGTGGCGGTCCTCTTTAGGACATTTGTTTGGCCTTGGTGGCGGTCCTCTTTAGGACATTTGTTTGGCCTTGGTGGCGGTCCTCTTTAGGACATTTGTTTGGCCTTGGTGGCGGTCCTCTTTAGGACATTTGTTTGGCCTTGGTGGCGGTCCTCTTTAGGACATTTGTTTGGCCTTGGTGGCGGTCCTCTTTAGGACATTTGTTTGGCCTTGGTGGCGGTCCTCTTTAGGACATTTGTTTGGCCTTGGTGGCGGTCCTCTTTAGGACATTTGTTTGGCCTTGGTGGCGGTCCTCTTTAGGACATTTTGTTTGGCCTTTGTGGCGGCCCTTGTGGCGTGTATATGATCCTTGTGTGGTCATGAGGTATTCCAGTGAGGGAATATGTGGTTGGTAGGACATTGAGATGTTTTTACGCGAACCACGGGAAGGAAACCTGGATAGGGATAGGACTCAGACGTGTTCAGAATTGTTTGCTCGCGACTCTTGGGGGACTTAGGTTCTCCTAGTACTGCCATATTCAGAGACTTTGTGGCTCGGGAGTATGGTTGGTATATCGACTTCGGATGACGATCCGGGGGCGCGCTGTAGGGTGGCAACCCGAGAGACGAGTTTGGACTTTTCCTTATATATTATGGCATGCGGGCTTCGGCCTGATGAGGAGCCAACATTTGGCATGCAGACTTAGGTCTGATGAGGAGCCAATAAAAACTCAAGGTTTAGGCCTATGAGTAAAGGAATGTCCAAAAAGTCAAGAGCAAATGACGCCTGGAGCGTGAGTCTATCGCCTAGAGGTGACCTTCTGTAGATCGGTCGGAGGAGTGCGGGCCGTGGAGACGGTTGCACGGGAGTCCTTGGCTGATGGTTGTTTTTGGATTCGAGGACGAATCCAGTTTGGTGGGGGAGAATTGTAACATCCGTGAACCGGAATCCCAGTTTGGGATGTGCATCGATCGATGCAGTAGGAGCATCGGTCGATGCTGGTTCAATTCTCTGCGTTTTGACTTAAGTCAAAACGCTGCGTTTTGGGTTAGGGAAACCCTTAAGTCGACTTTTTGTGTCATTCGGCGAGTTTGGCCGTTTTTTAGAGGAAACAAAAGAGAGAAAAGGTTTTTGAGTGTTCTTGGTGATTCCTGGAGATTTGAGGCTGTTCCTGTAGAGATCTGTAGCTGAGATAGTTGTAGGAGCTTCCTAGAGGCTTGTTCTTGTTTGTATGAGGCTTAGTTCTTCTGTGGCAAAGGTAAGTGCATGACCATGGCTTATCTAAGCTAGAGGATTCTTTAATCTGCTTGTTGTGTGATGTTAGGCTTGTTAGATCGTTGCTATGGACATTAGGAAGCTTTCTTGTGGCTTGGGATCGAGTTTTGTGGTTGTAGGAACGAAGATCCGGCGAGAAGCTTCGGGGAAATCACGGTGCTCGACGTTGCGTCGATCGATGCATATCTTGCATCGGTCGATGCAAGTGCGAGGACGGCGCGTAAAACTCTAGGGTTTTCGTGTTACGTCGAGCATGCGTCGGTCGATGCAGACTGGGTATCGGTCGATGCAAGTTACACTTGCATCGGTCGATCCAGCTTCTGTGTCGATCGATGCTTCCCCATTTGGCATCGGTCGATGCATGTGTGGTGTCGGTCGATGCTAAGTCCTGGTTTGTTATGGTCGTTTGTTGATTGTTGTGTGTTGGTTATTGATACTCTATTGCTTGTGTGTATAGCCCAGTAGATGGGAGGATTGTCTTACTGAGTGTTTATAAAATACTCATGCATTGAAATATGTGTTTGTGGTGCAGGTAAAGGCAAAGTGTGATCGTGGAATCCAGGCAATGAAGAGGAGGATGTTCTAGGGACTCGGTTTTATGTTGTCTGGCATTGCTAGGTTGCTAGAGTTGGGTCGTTAGAACATTGCTAGGTTGCTGGTTCTATGATTTCTGTTATTTGGTTATTGGATGTTGCTGATGTTATGGATATTGGTTATTTATATTTATTGGATTATTATTTATTGGATGTTGGTATTGTTGTTCCGCTGTTGGTTGAGATTGTGGTTAGGTGGCTAGTGGGTATGGGACCACTAGTTGTAGTTTATTTATTATTTAAAAAAAAGGTCGGTCGTTTCAGAGGTAGACGGTTGCGGTTGCGGGAGATTGCGGAAGCGGGCGATTGTGGTTTCATGTGTTATTAAGCATTTTGAACGACTGGTTTAGTGGTTTAAAATTGGTGTGTTTGCAGGAAGTTTATGACTGGTTGACCAGCGAGTGCAATAGCTGTTGGAACATAATAAATGTGATATATAATATATAAATGTTTAAAAACACCAATTTTTTTATTAAACTTGATTTATAATTAAAATTTATTAAAAATACTAAAATAATTATTCAAAAAAATATAAATTTCATATTGAAATACTTATTCCTTTATGCATTTGGCTTTTCACCAAAAATTTAATCAAGTAATTTGATAAATGACAAAACATATGCTTTAGATCATAGATCTTTCTCTTTTCTCTTAGATCGTGGGTTAGTAGTTGCATCGATAGAAATGGTCAAGTGAGAGTTGAGAAGAGTCACGAGTTATTTGTTTTAATATTTTCACAAATAATCTTATTTTCTTAAATTTCTGATAAAATATTATATTTATTTAGATTTTTTGAACTTATGTGTGATGTGCCATTAAATTTACATCAAGTTTTCCGGGTTATTGTTAATTGGAATATTATTTTCTTCTAATTGTTTATTTTATAATATTTGCAATCGTATCCGTACTTCATTTTCTCCTATCCTTACTGAGTAAAATGGTTAGATAAAAGATATAACAAAAAAAAAATTTCATTATCATTGATTTCTTTTAAGTTTAAAAAAAAAAAAAATCCAACCGCAAACGCCCGCAACCGCAAACACTTGCGGGAAGCAGCTTTTGGAATTTAGTGTTTTGAAGCGGTTGGGAGAGATTAGAAGCGATTGGGAGCGGTTTGTGTGATTGGTTCCAATCGCTAGCAACCGCTACCACCCGCAAACGCAGCGTTTGCGGGAGGTAGCGGGAGAACCAGTCAACACCTAAGTATAGTTACACAAGCAACCGACCAAATAATAAAATTTTAAGATTTTCATTAAAATTTGTACATTAGTTATTGTAAAACATCGTAAAATCTTAATTTAAATATCTAAGTAACAAAAATATATAGTTGATTCCAAAAATAACTGGTATACAAAAAGTTAATGACAAGTAATCAGATTAGACAAATATTTAGATAATCGATGTTAGGTTGGATTAATTATTACTCGAGGCGGAGGGGGTGTGCCTTGCGATTTTTTAGGATATAATCGGTGCTAAACAGAGATTTTAAAATCAGGGATTATAATCATTTAAATTTTTTTTTCTATTCGTTAAATTTTTTGAATAAATATTTAGTCATATATATTATATAAAAATTTATGGTTTTTTTAAATTTTATGCTTTTAACTAGAAAATCTTATATACTGGAAGAGTATTTTTGCAGTGAACATTTTAACAAGTTAGTTTAGACAGTAATGATTGTTTTTGACATATTTTTGTAGTTACCGATACATCTAAATTTGCAATAATAGTCTCAATAACTCAAACCAAACAAAATTGGGCAAACAAAAAAAGTTTGAAATGTGGATATCAAATATGCACGTTGTCGGACCGAGGAGAATTTACTTCTGAGGAAGTTGATCTTCTCCTTCGCCTTCATAAGCTTCTAGGAAACAGGTTTATATTGTTCAGATACAAATTCAAATTATTTACATATGGTAGCTAATGATTAAATACTACGAAGTCATATATACACAAATCATTCATATGCATGCTTAGGTGGTCACTGATTGCTGGTAGATTGCCTGGTCGGACCGGTAACGATGTCAAAAATTACTGGAACACCAATTTGGCTAAGAAGAAAAAACCGTGTTGTACGAGCAAAATGAGAACTAGAGAAGGGTCTTGTTCGGCTAATGCACCGGCCCAAAAGCACAATATTATAAGGCCTCGACCTCGATCCTTCTCCAACAACAATGGGTGCAGCTCGCTAAACAATATGTCAGCAATTTCCTTCGGCGAAGGAAGCACCAAATATGGTATCGAAGAGAGTAATAATAAGAAGAGCATCATTGTTTAACTCTCTCCCCTCTACTCTCGGTCTCTCACTCCATATATTACTCTCTCCATTTATTTACTTTAGTATGTATATATTATGCATACACATATACACATATACATATATAATATAACATTATATATTTGCGTTATGTTTTATAACACGTTATCAGCACGATGTCTTTACTGCTGGAGCTTTTATAAGGTAAGTAAGTTTATATTGTTTCAATTATGTTTATAGAAAACAAATATTCTAGACATCATAAAATTATGCCTTTTCTGGATTGATCATCATAAGTTGTAGGTGTTGCCTCCTTTATGATAAAATCTATAGCTAAATCATATACGAAAAGATCGTTAGATATATGGTAGGCTCTGCCTCCTTCACGATCAAATAAAAGCTATGTCTTTTTCGGATAGATAGATCGTTTTATATGATAGGCTTTGCCTCCTTCCAGATATAACAAAAGACTATGTCTTTTCCGGAAAGATCGTTAAAAATGGCAGGCTATGCCTCCTATACGATCAATATAAGGCTATGTCATTTCCGGACTGATCATTATACATATAGATGTTCTGTCTCATTAATGATCAAATAAAAAGCTTTGTCTTTTATGGATTGATCATTATATATGATAGGCTCTGCCTACGATCAAAGAAAAGTTATGTCTATTAAATTCTTATATATAAGGCTATAGCTCTTAATTTTATTTTCTGAATTTATATGTTTGTTTATTTAATTTTATTTATTCGTA
>NC_025689.1:25159129-25166336 GCF_000633955.1 Camelina sativa
AGATTCATAATTATCGATGTCTTGTGTTCTCCAAAGTCTCAAATAAACTCATGGAGTTTTAAAGACATTTTGTCTGCATAAAATTATTATATTGAGACAATAAATAAATATGGTATCGCATGTTCAACCATATTGGAGACACGCATGTATATATAATTATATCATGCAAATACAAAGATGGTAAAATAATAGTAAAATATAAAATTTACTAATGCTTGCTTTAAGCATAGCATAACTAATCAATCCATCATGATCTATAAATGATATTAAATATCATTGAAATTTATGAAAAGAGAAAGAAGCTTATTCAAGCATTGCATGCCTCCATTCACATTTTCTGAGGTAATATAATTTATATTATATTCATATCAGTTTATTAAAATTAATTTTAAAATTCTATTTATTATTTATGGAGTTAATGGTTGTATACCTCCTCTTTAATTCTGTGGTAGGCTATGCCTCCAGAATCATAATAATATGGGCTCATTCACCATCCTTTTTGGATTAACAAGCTCATTGTATATATATGATGGTTTGATTTCTTTGATAAATCCTCAAATTAAACCCCAAATATAACTGATCTAAAAATAAGATTCGATTAAAGGTGAATGGACATAAAATTCATCATCTTGAGAGGGGATAATACTAATCTCACATCTTATTAGGATCTAAGATAATAGACATAGCCAAAATCGGTATGTTGTTGATCCTTAAGTGGGATTCAGTACGAGATGATTGAACTCCAAGAGTTATCATCTCGAGGGGGAGAATTCAAGGAATCCCACATCGACAATAAGTCGATAAACTTTGGTGAATTTGACACCCCAGAGCGATATAACTTTGGTGAAGTCATATCATTTAGTTTATCACATATATATGTCACATATGATGAAGTGGAACATCCATGATGTTCACTCTTGAAATGAGCTATAATGAATCTTTCATAGCGCAACTCAAAGATATTGTAAAACGGTTCTTGGTGATTTAATCTCCATGTTAAAACATGGAAGATGCAGTTTTGCATGTAGTAAATATTATATATGAGGCCAACATTTTATAAAGAAATATTTCTCCCATGTTATATATTCATGGTTGGAGATTAAATATTTTTCATTTTGAATCTTATGGGTGTGTGATATATATTTTAAAATGCTCCTCCACACCACATAAAAATATCATCCACAGAGGATGAAATATATAGATGCTGGAGATGAGTCTCCGCTCTAAAATATTGAGCCATCTTATGAGAGATGTGCCTATTGCAAGATTTGCATATCATCATGTTGGATGATAAAATTCTCCATCATTATGGGAGAATCATTGAATAGTTTGAATCTTTGAACAAATGAATATAATGAATATGAACTTGAAAGTTCAGAAGTTCAACAAATCACTATTCAAAACATATATTGCAAAAAGCTGATGGATGAGATTTTTTTTATAATTATTGATCCTCACATAGATAAATATGAACTTGAAGTTCTAAGAAATTTCACATCCCAGCTAAAAATGCTCCAATAAAAATATGTCTCTGGCGGATGACATAGTAAGTCTTTGACACGTATAAAACGTTTATAGACTACTTTGGTTCCTAAGATAAAATCCTCTAAAATAAAAAGGAGAAAATTAAAAAGAGGATTATACTCTCAAAAGAGGAGCAAATGAACTCTTAAAGAGATCNATCATCCACAGAGGATGAAATATATAGATGCAGGAGATGAGTCTCCGCTATAATAATATTGAGCCATCTTAAGAGAGATGTGCCTATTGCAAGATTTGCATATCATCATGTTGGATGATAAAATTCTCCATCATTATGGGAGAATCATTGAATAGTTTGAATCTTTGAACAAATGAATATAATGAATATGAACTTGAAAGTTCAGAAGTTCAACAAATCACTATTCAAAACATATATTGCAAAAAGCTGATGGATGAGATTTTTTATAATTATTGATCCTCACATAGATAAATATGAACTTGAAGTTCTAAGAAATCTCACATCCCAGCTAAAAATGCTCCAATAAAAATATGTCTCTGGCGGATGACATAGTAAGTCTTTGACACGTATAAAACGTTTATAGACTACTTTGGTTCCTAAGATAAAATCCTCTAAAATAAAAAGGAGAAAATTAAAAAGAGGATTATACTCTCAAAAGAGGAGCAAATGAACTCTTAAAGAGATCTGGTTAATAACGAAATCAGGTACCTAAATAAGATCATTTATATAATGATTAAAGAGATCTCGATTAACCATGTCATTATGGGAAATATGGAACCAAAGACATATTGTCGACAATAAAAATATTATATCGCGCAATGTGATTAATGAGGATCATAAATCTCCGCTCTGTGAGCGTATAAAGATATATATTGACCAATAAAGAGGCAACCAAGTCTATATTAAACTCATATGAAAGACGGGTAATTTTTGGACTAGTGGTCAAAGCATCAAAATGGTATAATGATATATAACAAAATGGTGTGTCGCGCCATGTTTTGTTAAAATACCTTATCAAACCAAATGGATGCTATATGATGACTTGAAATATGCCTCATGGGATGCTTGAAGAGCTAATCCCGAAAGATATATGATATCATAATTATGTTCTCGAGAACTCGTTGATGATCATCAAAACCCTTAAAGGGTTATTTGGAATAAAAGATCCTGTAAACATCTTTCGAAATAGATGTTATATAAATCATTTCGAAAAGAAGTCAGATATATATATCGGGTCATATAGGGTCATATATAAATGCTGACGAGCATTTATATATTTTATGAATTGTGCATAGCATTTTCTACTAATCTCTTTGCAGCGTATAACTTATTCTCTATGAGTAGATTTTTGAGATGATTTAAAATGTATCTTCTATTGCAAAGGTATGATTAAATTGGGCTTAATATATTTTGGAACCCCCAAGTTTGGTATAGTTGGTTTTGCAGATGCAGGATATTTATCAGATCCACATAAATCATGATCCCAAACTGGATATGTTTTCACAATTGGAGGAACTACAATCTCATGGCGCTCACAGAAACAGACTTTGGTCGCCACTTCCTCAAATCATGCAGAAATAATTGCTCTTCATGAAGCATCGAGGGAATGTGTATGGCTCAGATCAATGACTAACCACATACAAGAATCAAGTGGAATAGTCACCAAGAAAAAGCCAACAACATTATTCGAAGACAGTGCTGCTTGTGTCGCCCAAATCAAAGAAGGTTACATCAAGAGCAACAGGATAAAGCATATACCTCCAAGATTTTTCTCCTACACTCAAGAACTCGAGCAAAAGAAGGAAGTTGATATTCAACATATCCGCTCAAGTGACAATGCAGCAGATTTATTCACAAAGGCGCTTCTAACTACCACATCAGAAAGCATATTCACAGTATTGGAATGCGTCATCTACGAGATTTATGAAGAAGGATCATACATATCTTTTCGAGGGGGAGATTACGTTACTATACTCTTTTTCCTTTGTCATGGTTTTTATCCCAATGGGTTTTTCCGTGACAAGGTTTTTAATGAGGTAGTACGTAACTCGTCAATGGTGATGGATAATCAAGGGGGAGTGTTATGAAATATAATTATGATTAATCCATCACAAGACACATGTCATGACACTTGTTCATGTCATATTACACTAACTCACCACTTGTCGTTACCAAATGTATAAGTGTGTGACTCATGTCTTTTGTTGCTCAATATAAATAAGGAGTTGTTGTAAGAAAAGAAGAGAGTAATAATAAGAAGAGCATCATTGTTTAACTCTCTCCCCTCTACTCTCGGTCTCTCACTCCATATATTACTCTCTCCATTTATTTACTATAGTATGTATATATTATGCATACACATATACACATATACATATATAATATAACATTATATATTTGCGTTATGTTTTATAACAGGACAAGAACTGTGATTTTCTTAACAATCAAATGGATGGAGAGAGTATGCGGGCGAAGAGATTTCTGGAAGAGAACCAAGAGGCGAATGCAGTGGGTAGTGTAGGTATTATAATCGACGAGGGAGACAGTTCTTCGATCGATTCAATGTCTTCGACCTTTGAGAATCTTGGAAGTTTGTTTAGTGCAGATACTAGAGAGGTGGATTTGGTTATTACTCAATGATTATCTTAGGTTTCATTTGAGGTGTTGTTATTTAACATTTTTATTTGGTAATATGCAGTTTACTTAGCGAAATAAAGACTAGTTCTGACACTTACAACGCCTATGTGGAAAATGGCAAAAGAGAGGATGCACTGAAAATCCAAATCAAGACTAATCTAAGTTTGGTGAATCTGTTTTTTTTTTTATTTTTTATTTTTTTTTATTGTTTTTCATTTGGCTATATGTACTATGTGCTTTTGATTTTACTATTCTTCCTCCCAATTAAACGTGTATGTTAGACATCTCCAACATTCATTCTTAGGGAGTATGAGTATCTAACTAATAAAAAAAATGAAATAACAGGAGAGAGAAACTGAAGTGTCTCAAAGACGAAGCGCAGAGAAACTATTGGAAGCCCTAGCAATACACATGTTTTATTCCTATTAATCAAGGGTTTTTAAAAAACAAAAATTTTAATACCCAAAATCTAAATATAGTAAAAATATCTATATCTAATTACATTAAGAACCGCAAGTGGGTATCTCCACCAACGGAGATGGTCTTATGTTCTTAACTATTTTACATCATATTTTTCTTTTTTTACTATTTTCTTTATCCGCATCCATAGTTTAGTTATCAACATCTCAGAAAGTCATAACTAATATTCTAAAGTTTCATTTTATAAGAAAGTGGAAAATTTGATAATAACGGACATTTGACAGATTAATATTACCAAAAAAATAAGAGTATTTTGTGTCCACGAGATGACCTTTCGACATTCATTTTGCAAATCGTATTGATAATGGATTTTAATTTCCAAATCAATTGATAATGTGAAATTTTGTAATACATCTCTTCGAGATGATAATATACTCATGTGGATATTTCTATTTGTGTCGAATTTGAACAATGATACCATGTTAAGATTTAATAGTTTTTAAATATAAACTAATTAACTCATGTCCTATAGACAACATATTAGATACACTGTTTCATTTGTTTTGCAAAACCTAACACATTCCCTCAGATCTCATGTTTAGATATTAATTTTTGCATTCGCTTAGGGATTTCACATAAAGTTCTTCATCTTTGCTTATTATTAATGTGTGATTCGCACATTTTACAATCTGTTTAAGGACTAATCTATCGATAGTAGGTTTCCTGAATTAGTATTTGGTGAGTGTCGTGTCTGAACCTGTCAACCATGAGTTAAGGAGGTTAATTAACTCTATCAAAACTTGAAGCGTTTAGTGCGTATTTTGTTCTTTTGATAACCTGTGAAACACACAAATTATTGTGATTCAACCTTCGAAAAGGGTTGACTTTCATATTCGTATATTTTCTTATTTTGAGATCACACACTTAATTCTACTCATTTAATAAATTCTCGATTGCATGATTTCGTGCTATATTAATTTGAACACTGGATATCTTTTTTTTTTTTGGGCAAAGAACACTCGATAGCCTTTATTCTTCAAATTTATTCATCTATTTTGCTGCATCTTTTTTTTTCCTGAGATCATGAAACCAACCTTTAAAGATTGTTCTACCTAAATCAACATATTGGATGAGAAGTTGCTGCACATGTGTCTCAATTATTTGCTCTCTTTTTTTTGTTAGACGAAAATTGATTTATGAATTTGAGGGATACCTGTCATTCTATGTATATAACGTATGAACTGCTATTTCTATTTTGGGGCATTAGCAAAAATACCCTTTTTCAAAAATACTTTCTCTTGTTATCCATTTTCATTAATATCCTCTTCTATTTACAAAAATGACTAAATAAATGTTAATTTCTAAATACCAAACTCTAACCCTTCCTAAATGTAAATTAGAAAACCTAAATCTTAAAAAATTCAAAAAATTAATTTAATATACTGTAATTGTGTAAAAAACAAAAACAAAAATGACCAAATTAAAACAGGGGTATTTTTGAAAAGGCATATCTACAAAAGATTATTTCTAATAATTTCTCTTCTATTTTTTTTCAGTCTACATAGATAAAATAAGTTTCAGACTATGTATTCTAATTTTTTTTGGGATTTCATAATACCCCTTTTTAATATATAAAAGACTAAATTATAAACCCTAAACCCAAATACTAAACCCTACTTCTTAAATATTATACCTTAAATGTAAAATAGAGAACTCAAACCTAAAACAAATTCTAAAAATTAATTTATAATTTAACATAATGTAATTGTGTAGAAAAGGGAAAAAATGAAAATGTTCAAAAACATGGTATTTTTGAAAAAGGGTATGGGCCTGTTCTTTTAACTGTCGTGCGACTCTTTTAAGCGACAGTTTTGCAATGTTTTTTTCTTTTTTTTTTACATGTAAATTTTGCAATTATGAATTTTTAAAGGATATAATTATAAATATGTAAAGTTCTGCAAATCTCGATAATGATGCAAAAAAAACTTACAGATCTGCAAGTAGCTTTAATGACAATTTGATTTTTTTAAAGTTAGCGACTGTCGCTGTTCAAATTAAAGCTTGGGTTTCTATCGCTGGATGAAACAGCGATTCTGAAATCTTCAATTTGAGTCGCAGCGACCAGAATTTAAAAAATTTGAAAGAGAGATGAAAGTGAAGTTAGAAGAAAACTAAAGGAAATTCCGGTCGCTGGAATTAGTCGCAGCGATTCTCTCCCGAACAGGCCGTATCTCAAAAAAGACATTTCAAACAAATTCTAATTTTTTTTCGATGAACAAATTCTCTTATTTCAAACAATGAAACTACATGCACTGGTTCTATGTTGATTATTTAGGGTTTAAGAGTTTGAGTTCTTGGTTTAGTTCTATGATGTATGATTTAGTTATCTAGGAATAAAAGTGTAGAATTCAGACAATTTTTCTTAATCTAAAAAATTTGAGAACTTGTTGAAAATACCTTTTTTAATAATTAGAATATGTTATGGGTAACATGTAATAATCAAAAGTATAATAAATAACATTTTATTTCATGTGTTTTTCTGTGCAGAGACGCGCTTTCACTTAAATTCATGTGTCAATACCACTAGTACTTTTTGTTTCTTATAAAAAAGAGAATTAAATGATATCATAAGCTAACATTAAATTAGTT
>NC_025689.1:25166698-25187713 GCF_000633955.1 Camelina sativa
TATATATATATATATATATATATATATATATATATATATTACGAGATTGAATTAATTTATATAAAGAAATTGAAGAAAAACCTATAAAAAGAGGAACTAGTTCAGAGCATTAGAAAAATAGGAACAAAATAGAATGTGGAAATTGTGTGTAAAAGACACCACTTTTGAAATAAACTACGGTGTATATGAAAAGAAGATGGCATATAATTATCAAAGTACTCAATTCTTTTAAAACATGGCCAGTTAGCCTATTTCTCTTTGTTTCAATCAGGTTGGATTTATATGTATTTTGATGTTTACGTGTGCATGAGTGTTAGGTATTACGTGTGGCCCAACCTGTCATTATTTCTGGTAGAGTATCTTAGCGTGCAGTGTGCGTTTTAAGTAAAGATACAGTTATCAGTGGGATAGAAGTATATATAGTTATCAATGGGATAGAAGTATATATAGTTATCAATGGGATAGGAAACAATGAAACGATCCGATCCATTTTTTTTTCTTTTTAATATAATAATTAATTGACTAGTGATTCTATATTCGTTAACAAACTAAAAATTTTCAAATCAAACAGTGAAAATAACCAATAATAAACCATTAATTATCCACAAATACTCAAATAACCATTATCAATATTCGAATAAAAATCCAGTAATTCCAAATGAATAGCATAAACCAAAGACCAACAATTGTAGACAACATTCTAAAGACCCGATTCTAGCAACTTAGTAGAAGTCACACAACACGTCAACGATTCATTGTCTTGATTCCACGATCATACTTTGCCTTTACCTGCACCACAAACAACAAATTAGATGCGTGAGTATTATCACAAATACTCAGTGAGACATTCTTCCAATCTACTGGACTATACACACAAGCAAAAATATAAACATAAACAATACACAAAATCAAGAAAACCAGACAACTCTGAACACATGTGTCGTCATTGCGCCCTTGCGTCGACCGACGCACTCCATGCATCAATCGATGCAACGCCCATGCATTGACCAATGCACTCCTTGCATAGACCGATGCGACGCCCATGCTTTGACCGATGCAACTTCGTGTCTCCATCAAATCCCTAGCAGCGTCGACTGATGCACACCCTGTATCGATCGATGCTGTCGCCCGAAGCACCGCCAAAAACGATCTCCTCTAACTCCTCTTGGCTCGTGATGCCAAAACCACCCTTCAAAGGTGAGGAACGCCATGACAAACACTCACAAACAAGCACACAAGCAATCAACACCAAAAATTGCTTAGATCAGCCATGGTCCCGCATTCACCTCTTAAATAAGTGGATCTGACTTTGAAACGACGAGAAACACACCACGGCAAGATTCTCCCACGACCCTTGCATTGGATCTCCAAACCCATAGACATATCCCACAAGAAACGGCTTAGAACTCCTCAAGAACGTTCACATGAACTTTTCAGAGAGAAAACTCTTCTTCTCACGTTTCAGAAACAACAAATGGACTAAAACTCACTCTAGGGTGTCGAGTTTTCCCTTTTATGCACAAGCCATAGGGTTTTCAAATCAACCCGCATCAAACCGAAGAATTAGAACTAACACAAAGACAAACCATACTATTACATCGATCGATGCACAAACCAAAAAATTAGTTCGCGGGCGTTAAAACAGTAATTTTATTGATTACATAGAGAAACAAGTTAGAGCATCTGCATCACCATTATAGGTGATATGCACGCCGAAATAAATTACGTAGTAGGTGATATTTGAACTTTTTCTTTGTTTTTATGCAAGTGAATGTCTCTATTTAAGAGTTTTGGATAGGTTTTAAAGAGGGGTTTTCACCATTTAAAAATGAAAATTAACAAAAAAGAAGCTGATGCAAGAGTTATGCTAATAAGATTAGAAAAGAGTGTTTAAGGTCGGAGATAAAGTGTATTTTAAGATGGCTATGTTGTGGGTTCCTAATAGATCCAGTACAAATACTAAACTGATTTGGCGGTATGTGGGTCCGTTTAGGATTATGGAACTTGCTCAACCGATTTCTTATCAACTGGAATTGTAGGAGGTGATGCATGTATTTCATAAGGTCTTTCAAGTGTCAATGCTGAAGAAGTGCTTACATAAGAATGATAAAAGAATGGCGATATGCGGACTGATTGTAAAATCTTCAGCCTAACATGACTTTAGAGGCGAGACCAGTGAGGATTCTCGAGAAGAGTATAAAAATATGGACTAGATGTATACCTTGGAGGTCAAGGGTGTTGGCCTCGGGATTGATTGTGCTTACTGGTTGGTCAAGTTGTGTCATCTGTTATTGAAAATATCTTACAAACCATTTACTGAATAAATCATCTGAACAAAGAAACAAGTTGAGAAAAAAAAAGTTAGAATCCTTTTTTCTGTCATCTATTATATCATCATTAGAGATAACTTATCTATTCAATTACCTGCCACATATGCGATTATAACAAACACTTTCTATGAATAATAATTCCACGGTGCATCTCTCCCTGTAGCACTCAGATCTACAACAGAGAGTTTTGCATGTACAACATCCTCATGAAAGACAAACTCTGCCCACAACACAGATGGCCCTCCATGTACAACGATTTTATGATGAGCATGGTCTCTTTGCAACACCAACGGCTCTGCATGTACATATATATATATATATATATATTAGATTTGTTAGTCTTTAATGTATTTTTAAATATCTTGTTGAGACATTACTTTTTAAAAAATATTATAGATATTATAAATTGATACACTCTATATTCACTACTAGTTTATGATTGTTATATAGATACATTTTATTGTGTTTCATTAGCTTTTCATCACTCGTTCTGAATGCAGTCTTTTTGACATCTGCATCATCTATCGAAATTTGATAATAATCCCGACGCCATATCAATATTGAAGAACCAAGTAGCATCTCTCAGCTGATCCAACAACTTGTCGATCCTGGGAAGAGGGTTCTTGTTCTTCACTTTGATCTGGTTCAGACCCCAATAATCAATGTAAAGGCGGAAATTCTCGTCCTTTTTTAACAAACAACACTGGTACTCCCCACAGTGAGACACTAGTACGGATGAATCCCTCGGCGAAAAGATCCTCCAGCTACATCTTCAGCTCTGCCATCTCTGCTGGATCCATTCTGCAAGGCGCCTTGTATAACGACGTTATCCCTGGTTCCAACTCAAATGTGAAGAGATCAGACCGAGATGGTGGTAACCCCTACAACGACTAGAACACATCCTCAAACTCCCATACAATCCTGATACAGCCAACCGTAGACTGCCCCCACTAACTCCATCATCAATATTGTAACTAGGTAAGCCTCACGTCCCTTCTCGATCATCTTCCCAGCCTGCATGGTCTAGGTCATGAGACTTCTTGAGGTTGATCTCACTCCCTCAAACACCAACTTTCCTTCTAGGCGCTCAAACTCCACCCTACTCGTATGACAATCCAGATGAACCCTCTGATGATGCAACCAATCCAACCCCAGGAATCCAGGATAACATCATACAACTCCATAGGACTGATAAGCAAATATGCTGGCCTCGATTCTCCTGCGATCTGAATATCAACTCTCCTCGCCCGCCCAAGGACTCTCGGAAACTTTCCTTCTGCAACTCTAATAACTGCCGCTCGCTCTCCGGGATCTCCTTCGACATTGGCGCACTCCGGGGTAATGAACCAATGGGTTGCTCTAGAATCAAACATAACGTGGGACCTAAACCTGCCCATAATTAAGGTCCTTACACAACACTCATGTGCTATGAACCATAACACTTTACCACAGGAAAACTAACCAAATCTAAACTACTGAAATTCACAAAGTCTGAATCTCAGAAATTATACTTGTGATCGCCCCAACAATGGTGCCACCGATCTCTGCAGTCGTGTACACTTGCGGCACCTGCTTGATCTGCGCCACCGGCTGCACTCCTGGCTGCACTTCATGATGCACCACTGCTACTGCCATCTGCTACAACTTGGGACACTTGGGCTTGATGTGCCCAGACTCCCTACAGTGATTGATGTGATCACGGGTCCAGACTCGTGGCCAGGAACGCTTGTACCAGACCAAGAGGCCGAGGACGCGGCCGAGACGCCTACACCATTCGCGGGACAATAGCCGGCCAACGCACCAGCGATCACTCCGGGAGCCATGACGCGTTCTAAGAGCTCCTCCAAGTCCACTAGGCAGAAGATCAACCTGTTCGTGCAAGCCTATGTCCGCAACTACGACCCAAACGGAGCAGTTCACACGAAGACCGTTCGCACGGCCTTCATCCTTACCCAAGGATGAAGGCGACCAAGTCACTATAGCGAGGAGCCGTACTCTTTTTCCTCACTCCGGGTTTTTCTCACGATGTTTACTGGAGGAGGTTTTAACGAGGTGAGGAGCTTAATGCAAATGTTCGAAGCCAAGACGTTTCCCGCGCCAAGGCCGAAGATGTGTCTTTTAATTTTTACTTATGCTTTGCGTTTTGAACAAACTCTAGATCTTTCTCTTTGTAACGTTAAGTAGAGTGATGTGTGTGGTTGTGTTTGAATCACTTAGTAGAGCGGCGTGTTCTATTTCAAGGAGAACACTCAAGGGGCAACGTGTGCGGACCATTGCGAGTCCGCGTGTCCTTAAGCCTCTCCTAAACCTAGCTCTATGTAAACTCCCTCTTATCTTCTTGTAACCTCAAACTTGAATGAAATAAAAACATTTCCAAAGATAGATTCTTTGACTCTTGTCTCACTCCTTTCTTTAGAATCAATCCGGGATTGATCTACCGAAAGAACCCTAGCCAACCTTGAACCGGGTTTGCCGTCGCTAGCCTGACCGTATCGTGAAGCGAGCCATTCTTCACGTGTCGTCGTTCTTTCCAACTTCAGCTTCATCTCACCAAGCCGAATCACTCATCGTCACACCCTCGCTTCGTAACACCACCGTTCCATCTCGCAACCTCTCGGCCACGCGACCGAAGCCGCGAATGAGAGTCGAACTCCCGATCCACTTGTTTTTTTCACGTCAACTCCCGTTTCTGTCGTTTGTTTCCTCTATAAAGTCGAATCACCATGCCTTGTCTGAGAGAAGTTGGCCCTAGCACGTTCGGCCCGAGAGCATTCGTTTCTAACCGGACAGCGAGGCGTCCGCTGTTCCCATCAGCTTGGTATCAGAGCTCAACGTTCCTAACCCAAAGGTTGTGTCTTTCTAACCCAGAAACTCATCTCCTTTGATTAAAGTTTGGATCTTGAGCATATCTAGTAGTCTTGCTAGCTTTATATCGTTCCGCATGTTCTGTTTAGTCATCTGGTTTAAATTGGTGCGTGTGTAGTTTTGTTAATCGTTTGTTTAGGTTGTCTTGTGTTCATCATGTTCATCATTTTGTTCATCCTTGTTCTTGCATAAACGTTGCTAGATCGATAAAGGTTATGTTTTGATTTAGCGTTCTTGTTGTGGTCCAAAAAGCAGTTTTGTCGTTACTCGCTTTTGCTTTTACTTTTGTTTAGTCATAGTTCTGCTTTTTTGTACTGTCATCAATCATTGTGAGACGAGAGAAAATATCTCCTTGTGGTCCTTTGAACATCAAATATACTCACGCATATTTGTTTTTGTTTTTGACGAGGTTTAAATTCAGCCAAACCGCGCTTTGCGACAAGCCATGTCACCGTAGGCTGTCCGTACGATCTATATGGCTGAACAACAACCACCAGAGAACCCTCTACCTCCACCAGAGATTGGAGTCACACTCGCAGCCCTACGCAATGGTATTGAATGATTGGCAGTATATGACACGTGTCGAACTATTAAACCCTCCAAGGGAAGATCCCTTGCCCATGCGACGTCAACGTCAAGAGCCGGAACAAAGCGACCAGTCTGAAGAGGATTATGAGCCGCAGCCCAGGCGACGCCACCGACGTGAAGACCCATATGGCAGTGCTACGAGGCCTCAAGAGCCTGTTCACAAGATGACGGGGCCAACATTCGCCGGCAAGTTTGATCCGGAGGCCTATCTTGAATGGGAGAGCCGTATGGATCACCTTTATTCGTGTCACAACTATCCGGAGCTACGCAAGGTCAACTACGCCGTGGCCCAGTTCACCAATTACGCCCTCACTTGGTGGAATCGTTTAGTGGCCGAACAACGCCGCAACCATGACCGGCCGATCACCGTTTGGGAGGTCTTGAAAGCCGAGATGAGGAGGCGATATGTTCTACCATTTTACCACCGGGAGCTCCAAAAGAAGTTCAAGAGGCTCACACAAGGCACATGATCCGTAGAAGAGTAGTTTGAGGAGTTCTAACACTTACGCAATCGACTCCAAGTCGAAGACACTGAAGAATCCCTCATGGCGCAGTTCCTTGACGGTTTACAAGACCGGATCGCATGCAAGGTCAAACGCCAGCCTTATCAAGGCTTCGAGGAGTTGTTGCACCTATCGGTGCAAATGGAGGGATAGATCAAAAAGAAGAACGCCGCCTCAAGTCGCACCAGAACTCAAGGAGTTCCAAGCTGGTCAAATGCGTCAACCTCGAACCGGCCACAAGAGAAGCCAAAAGCGGCCAACATCGACACAAGGTTTAAAACAAGAGAGCCGGCCACCAACGAGCATCAAGATCCGTGACGTAACACCAATGACGTCCGGAGCCGTGACATTGTGTGCTTTAAATGTCAAGTACGAGGCCATTGCGCTCGTGAGTGTCTGAATGCGCATGTTGATCATTACTGAGGCCGGAGAGCTCGAGTCTAACGGAGAAGCGACCGAGGAGAATGATCAAGCCGAGGAGGAGCTCGAAGAGGCCGTAGCTGAGCCAGACGTTGGAGAACTCCTGATGATCCGACTCGTCCTCAACACCAGCATGGAGACTGACGATGCAAGCCAGCGCGACAACATATTTCACACCCGCTGCACTGTAAGTGGGAAATTTTGTGGGTTGATCATCGACGGTGGATCTTGCACTAATGTGGCAAGCTCGAGTCTGGTCAAGAAGCTATCTCTTAAGACCACAAACCACCCTCGACCTTATAGACTCAAATGGTTGAATGATAAAACCGTGATTCATGTGAAAGAACAAGTCACAGTTCCGTTTAGTGTGGGTCCTTACAAAGAACAAGTCTTGTGTGATGTGGTTACACAAACCAATATTATTTTATTCATGATCATAAGCATATTTGTTTGAAGCCATTGAGCCCCACACAAGTTCATGAAATGCAATCGAAAATGTCTAAGGATTCAGACTCTAAAACGAACTTTCTAATTCAATCTAGTAATGTTAGAAAGTCCTTTAAGGAATCCAACAAAGTTTTATTGATGGTTTTTCGAGATTTATTGGCTGAAGGGCTCGAAGGTACGATGGAGGCTCTACCAGAGGCGATCCGCGACGTTCTACGACGCTTTAAGGACGTGTTCCCGGACGAGTTGCCCAAAGGTTTACCATCGATTCGAGGCATCGAACACCAGATCGATTTCGTGCCCGGAGCTCAACTACCGGTCCGGCCTGCGTATCGAGTTAACCCGGAGGAAGCGAAGGAGTTGGAGCGCCAAGTGTCCAAGCTATATCCCAGGGTTACGTTCGAGAGAGTTTGAGCCCGTGCGCCGTCCCTGTCCTGCTCGTGCCCAAGAAGGATGGCTTGTGGCGTATATGCATTGATTGTATAGCCGTGAACAACATCACGATCAAATATCGCACCTTATACCGAGGTTGGACGACATGCTCGACGAGTTAAGCGGATCAAGTGTTTTCTCGAAGATTGATCTCAAGAGCGGCTACCACGAAGTCCGAATGAGGGAAGGGGACGAGTGGAAAACCGCATTCAAAACCAAGCAAGGTCTGTACGAATGGTTTGTAATGCCATTCGGTCTATCTAATGCTCCCTCTACCTTTAGGAGACTTATGAACCATGTGTTGAGAGCTTATATCAACAAATTTATTGTGGTTTACTTAGATGACATTCTCGTGTATAGCTCATGTTTGTCGGATCATGTTATGCACCTTGAGACTGTTTTGATTACTCTCCGTGAAGAGCAATTGTACGCCAACTTGACAAAGTGTGTCTTTGCTGCTAATGAGTTAGTATTTTTAGGTTTTGTTGTAAGTGAACAGGGCCTCAAGGTAGATGGAGAGAAGATATGAGCCATAAAAGAGTGGCCCACGCCCACCAGTATGTCGCACGTTTGTTCGTTCCACGGCCTAGCCACCTTTTACTGCCGTTTTGTGAAGGATTTCAGCACGGTCGCGGTGCCCTTGACCGCAGTGATCAAGAAGAACCTAGAGTTCAAATGGGGAGAGGAGCAAGAGCGCGCCTTCAAGAAACTCAAGCGACTTCTCACTCAAGCCCCTCTACTTACCTTGCCCGACTTCAACAAGACGTTCGAAGTAGAATGTGATGCGTCTGGCTTAGGCATTGGTGCACTTCTCACTCAAGGAGGCAAACCGGTGGCTTACTTTAGCGAGAAGCTCATCGGCGCCTCCCTAAACTATCCCACTTATGATAAGGAACTCTACGCCCTAGTCCGTGCCATGGAGATTTGGCTTCATTATCTCTTGGCTCGAGAGTTCGCGATTCACACCGAGCACGAGACTTTGAAGCACTTGCGCGGCCAAACCAACCTCAAGAGAAGACACGCAAAGTGGCTCGAGTTCATCGAGTCTTTCTCGTACGTGATCAAGTATAAGAAGGAGAAAGAGAATGTCGTCGCCGACGCCTTATCACGGAGACACGCCTTGATCTCCACTAATACGATCTCCTTAGGACTAGGACTCTGATGAAAGGCTGTAGACTAATGACCAGTGATGAGATTCGATGGTGATGATTCGGAAGTGGCAAATACGATGGAGGTGGTGATGCGTGATCGTTAATGTAGATGGAAAGGGTGGTGTTTGAATGATAGAACAATGGTTCGATAGAGATAGATTGTTTAGATGGTGATATGGATTGTAACAAGTGAAGAGTTTCTGAATCACAAAGTGTATAGAAACCCAGAAATCAAGAACGCATTCAAGAATTCAAATTGAGGAAAAAGTTTGACAATACTTGTTCTTACAACTTCATTGCTAAAGACAAAGAGGCGTAGTTGTGGGTTTTATAAATAACCCTAGGCTCGACACTCCAAACAACAGGAAGTTAAAAATAAAACAACAAAACGTTTTAAGGAAATAAGAAAACAGCAAAACGTCTAGGTGACCTGTAGTAGTACAGAAGTTACTTGTACTAGTACAGAAGTACATTATTCCCCATTGGTAATGACTTCTAGATAACTCGACGTAGTGATCCATTTGCCTCATTAAAAACCATGCTGAGAAAACCCATTGGGACAAAACTCAGCTATGGGAAAAAGAGTACAAACTTCACACCTAAGTTACCTAGTCCTCATTACCGGGTGAAGTCTTCAAGGTGGATATGTTGAAGACTTGGATCATTGGTAGGTTGAATGACCCGTCAACTATGAGTGAATGTGCTTCCTTGGCCATCTCCTTAGCTCTTGACCGAGTGATCCTTCCCACCATCTCCGGTTTCTCTGCAGCTTTTGGCTCCGTGCTTGCCACGATCATATCATCCTCCCCCTCTTCAAAAGGATTTGTCCTCAAATCGGAATCTGCATAGTAAGGAAGCAAGTCAGAAACATTGAATGTTGATGATATGGTATACTTACCTTGAAGATCAATCTGGTATGCGTTGTCATTGATCCTCTGGATGACTTCAAATGGACCATCAGCTCGCGGTAGAAGCTTGCTCTTCCTCTCTTCTGGGAACCTATCCTTGCGTAAGTGAATCCACACTAAGTCTCCTTCTTCGAAAACGAGCTCCTTCCTGCCCTTGTTCGCATGCTTCTCGTATTGCTTGGTCCTTTTCTCTATGTTCTCCTTAGCTTTAGCATGTATCCTCCTCACCTGTTCAGCCTATTCTTTGCCTTCAAAGCTACATTTCACACTTAAATGTAAAGGGATCAAGTCTAGAGGTGATTGTGGATTAAAACCATAAACAATTTCAAAAGGAGAAAACAGGGTAGCAGAATGCTTAGCATGATTGCATGCGAACTCAACATGTGGGAGACATTCTTCCCATGATTTGAGATTGCTTCTCACTAAGGTCCATCTGTTTGCGGGTGACATGTGGTTGAGAATGATAGCTTGGTTCCTAGCTTTGCCCATAACGTCCTCCAGAAGTGTCCTAGAAACTTTGTATCTCGATCTGAGACAATTACTTGAGGCATTCCATGTAGGCGTACAACTTCCCTGAAAAACAAGTTAGCTACAATAACAGCATCGTCCGTCTTATGACTTGCAATGAAGTGAGCCATCTTGCTAAACCTGTCAACCACAACAAAAATCGAATCTCTACCATTTCTGGTTCAAGGTAAACCAAGAACAAAATCCATAGAAATATGGGTCCAAGGTTGAGAAGGGATAGGTAGAGGAGTGTACAAGCCGTGGGGCTGTACCTTACCCTTCGCCATTTTGCAGATATGGCACCTAGAACAAACCTTCTCAACGTCTTTCTTCATTTGAGGCCAATAGAAGTGTTCTTGCAGTCCAAGTAGAGTCTTTGACACTCCAAAATGTCCAGCTAGTCCACCTCCGTGAGCTTCTCTGATCAGCAGCTCTCTCATGGATCCTCTTGGTATGCACAATCGATCCTTAAAGAACAGATATCCATCCTGCCTATAATAGTTTTCAAAAGCAAACTTATGGCATTTGCCATAGCTCTCAGCAAAATCGATGTCAGTCTCATAAAGTCCTACTATTTCATCAAAACCTTCTAGCTTAGAAGACAAAGTAGCAATGAGAGTGTACCTCCTGGATAATGCATCTGCGACTACATTATCCTTACCTTTCTTGTACTTAACTGTGTAGGGAAAAGTCTCAATGAACTCCATCCATCTGGCATGTCTCTTGTTGAGCTTCTGTTGTCTTTTGAGATGCTTCAGGGACTCATGATCTGTGTGAATAATGAACTCCTTGGACCACAGGTAATGATGCCACGTTTGAAGAGCCCGAACTAAGGCGTACAGCTCCTTGTCATATGTAGGATAGTTCAACGCTGATCCTCCTAGCTTTTCACTGAAGTAAGCTACTGGCTTCCTATCCTGCATCAAAACAACACCTATACCCACTCCGGAGGCATCACATTCAATCTCAAAATTTTTCATAAAATCAGGAAGTAAAAGAATAGGGGCAGAGATAAGCTTCTCTTTTAAGGTTGAAAACGCCTGCTCCCGTGCTTCCTCCCATCTGAATCATACATCCTTCTTGACAACTTCTGTAAGTGGCACTGCAATAGTACTGAAGTCTTGCACAAATCACCTGTAGAACCCTGCTAGTCCATGAAAGCTCCTGACTTCTGCCACGTTTTTGGGTGTTTGCCACTCCTTGATAGCCTTGACCTTCTCATCGTCCACTCTAACTCCTTCTGCACTGACAACAAAGCCTAGAAAAACAACCTCAATAGTACAGAATGAACATTTAGAAAAATTAGCAAAGAGGGATTGAGAACGAAGAACATTTAGAACTTGGCGGATGTGTTCTAAGTGTTCTTCTAGACCTTTACTGTAGATGAGTATATCGTCGAAGTACACAACCACGAAGATGCCTATGAAAGGTCTGAGAGCATGATTCATTAGACGCATGAAGGTGCTAGGAGCATTGGTGAGACCAAACGGCATGACTAGCCATTCGCAGAGCCCTTGCTTGGTCTTGAAAGCTGTTTTCCATTCATCTCCTTCCTTCATTCTGATCTGATGATACCTACTCTTCAAATCTATCTTTGAGAAAACTGTTGAACCACATAACTCGTCCAACATGTCATCTAGTCTCGGAATTGGATGTCTGTACTTCACCGTGATGTTGTTAATAGCTCTGCAGTCAACACACATCCTCCATGATCCATCTTTTTTTGGTACAAGCAAAACTGGTACTGCACATGGACTGAGACTCTCTCAGATATGTCCCTTACTCATCAGCTCTTCTACTTGCTTCTGAAGCTCTTTAGTCTCTACTGGATTAGTTCTGTAAGCTGGTCTGTTCGGTAGAGCTGAACCTGGTACCAAATCAATCTGATGCTGTATCCCACGTATTGGAGGTAAGCCTGGAGGTATCTCTTCTGGAAACACATCCTTGTACTCCTCTATAATCTCTATCATCTCGCGTGGAAGCTCTCCTGCTGACTGGTGAGTGTCTCCTTGTACACAAACATGAATGTGGTCATCTCTGGATCAAATAGCTTGTTGAACTCGCTGTGATTGATGTACAGGCTGTGTGACACTTTTTCTGTATCCTTGTGGTTCATGTGAAGTTGGTCCTTGTAGATTTCACTGGGTGTAAGCGGTAGAAGAGTAACCTTGCGTCCCTTGAACTCAAACGTTTGCTTGTTGGTGTAACCATCATGAAACACTCTTCTGTCGAACTGCCATGGTCTTCCCAAAAGGATGTGACTTGATTTCATTGGAATAACATCACAAAGCAGCTCATCCTAATACTTCCCAATCGCTAGTTTCACCATCACTTGCTGCGAAACTGTCAAAGCTCCCTTGTTGTTCAACCACTGTAGCTGATAAGGTCTTGGATGTGAAGTAGTCTTGAGATTAAGCTTCTGTACCATCTCTTCACTAGCTGCATTAGTACAGCTTCCACCATCAACGATCAAGGTGCAGACCTTGTCTTGAATCATGCACCGTGTGTGAAATAGGTTCTCACGCTGTCCTCTATCATCTGGATGAACCTGAACACTTAAAGCTCTGCGTGCTACCAACATCTCTCCCATGACTGCTGGTTCACCTTCTTCACCGAGTTCAGACTCTGGTTCTCTTTCTGAACTGTCTACTGGCACAATCTCTCCTCCTTCTTGAAGAAGGAACATCTTCTTGTTTGGATAGTCTCTGGAATAATGCCCCATTCATTGGCATTTGAAACACTTGATATGACTTGTAGAGGTGCTACTCTTAGGCTTATAATCAATCTTAACTTCCTCTTTGACTGTGGTTGTCACGGGTTTGCTGTCCTTGGTGAAGGCGGGTTTACTGAACTCCCTCGGCTTGGACATGTTAGGCGTAAACGTAGACCTCACTCCCTTTCTCTTGATCTGCGATTCAATCAGCTCTGCCTTATGTACCATTTCTTGCACATCCTCATAGTCCTGCAACTCTACCTTGTCTTGAATCTCTCTGTTTAAACCCCCAAGAAACCTCGACATAACCATGTCTTCACTTTCCCTTAGATCAGCCCTGATCATAAGCGTTTCCAGCTCTTGATAGTAATCTCTAACAGACTTAGTACCTTGAATGAGACGCCTAAGCTTGTTAAGAATCTCTCTCTGGTAGTGTGTAGGCACAAACTTCTTTCTCATCTGCGTGACTAGCTGTTCCCATGTAGTGATAGCAGGCTCTCTCTGTTGATGTCTAGTAAGCCCTAACTGTTCCCACCACAACAAAGCATAGCCATTGAATTCGGATATGGCTATCTTAACCTTGTTCAACTCATAAGTACCTTGAACCTGAAAGTTGGATTCCATCTTCCTCTCCCAATCTAGATAAGTATCTGGATCATTGGTTCCATGGAAAGAAGGATACTGAATTTTAAGGTGCTTCAGCTGCTGCCTCAAAGAATCATAATCCCGACCATGATCTCTGTTTCGGTTTCTCCTCATTGTCTCTTGGCTATGATCTGAAACTTCTTCTTCTTCAGAATATTCTCTATCTGACTCAATATATACTTGATGCCCAGCTACTTGTTCAGCTCGTCGTGGGCGTATGTGATCTCTACCGGTATAAGGTTAGGTTCCCAAAAAGAGAGGAAGAGCAAGCTTCTACCACGAACTGATGGTCCATTTGAAGTCATCAAGAGGATCAATGACAACGCATACCATATTGATCTTCAAGGTAAGTATAACATATCATCAACATTCAATGTTTCTGACTTGCTCCCTTACTATGCAGATTCCGATTTGAGGACAAATCCTTTTAAAGAGGGGGAGGATGATATGATCGTGGCAAGCACGGAGCCAGAAGCTGCAGAGAAACCGGAGATGGTGGGAAGGATCACTCGGTCAAGAGCTAAGGAGATGGCCAAGGAAGCACATTCACTCATAGTTGACGGGTCATTCAACCTACCAAGGATCCAAGTCTTCAACATATCCACCTTGAAGACTTCACCTGGTAATGAGGACTAGGTAACTTAGGTGTGAAGTTTGTACTATTTTTCCCATAACTGAGTTTTGTCCCAATGGGTTTTCTCAGCATGATTTTCCATGCTGTTTATATAAGTGAACTGTGATACACTATATTATATATATATATATATATATATATATAAATTCTAAATTCAGTATTATTTTATTTTCTTAACCTGACCGACACCGGTGAGTACTACTGACTACTGATTAAGAGCCTCCGATTGGATCTACGTACCATTACCTTATTAGGGCATCTCCATCAATGAATCTTAATATAAATTTCTTCCAAATGAAAATCATACAAATATTATTATTTAATTTGATGAGTTTCTTAGATATTGTAATAACTAATAACTCTCTCCAAAGTTTCTAAAACCTCTTATTTAAGAAACTTTAAAACATATTTAAGAAACTCAAATAATTTTTTTCTCTTTAGTTACTCTAAAAATTTGTGTTAAGATACTTCAATGGAGATGACCTTAGGGTTGTTGTTGGGTTTTTCTATTGATGGTAGGCAGAGTCGCTGTCAATATATCTTACTATATTAATTGGGAAGTACAAATATGAAACTAACCTTAAAATATGTAAAAAACTAAATTCAATTGCCATTAGATTAACTTAATTAAGATTAATTAAATAATTTAATTAAAAATGAAAATCTGGGACATATCAAATAAAATAAACTATAGAAAATAAAATAAAAAATCTATTAGAATCCAAACTAATCCGTATGTACTTAAAAAATAAAAATTAACAGCTAAGATTTTAAAAATCTAATCGAATAAAATCTATATAACAACAAATTTCATCAAAAAAAATTTGCAGCATGGGTTAAAATTTTTATCAAAAATCTAATCAAATAAAATATATAACAGTTCCGTTTAACGACTTAGATTTTTAAAATTAATAAATAAAAAATAAAAGATATAGATATAATATCTTATCATTTTCTTCTTTAATTTTCCTATTTTTATTTTATTTGTTTGAATTACTCAGTTTCAAATAGAGAAAGAGGAAGAAAAATAAATAATAGACTTTAGTCGTTAAATGCAAATTTATAATATAAGCAAACCGAATTTTTAATCACAAACCATTATAAATAATATAATAACAAATAAATTATTCTAAATTTTCATCAAAAAAAGTTCAGCCCGCGGTTTTCAGCGGGTTAGTACCTAGTAAAGACATTATTTGTTTCCACAAAAATTGATAGAAATATTTTTTATGTCAAGAGGAAAATGGCAGAAAATAGTCTTTTTTTTTCTTTATTGTAATAAGGGTATTCCAAAAAGGGAGGGCAGAACTACATTTGATCTAGAATTTAATGTTGTATAAGGAAAAGATGATCTACATTTTTCTCAAAGAATGCAAACTGGCCTGAATATTTTGGACAAATGATTAACATAAACTTTCATCCTAAGACCATCTTTACTCGAGTAACCCACATGGGTTACTCAAATCATAATTAATTATATAATTAATTATAAACTATTTAAAGTAACTCAATTAGAAACTTAAACAAAATCAATCATCCACTAGAAAAACTCACTTAGGTTACTCAATCATTTAAATATTATTTTTTACATAAAATATAAAACAATAAAATATTACAAATTTAGGAATATTAAACATAAATTAAAAATAAGAAATATTAAACATATTATATATAATTCCGAAGAAGTTTTATTGATGGGTTGCACCAAATTTTTGCCAAATATGCTCAATCAAGTCTTTTTCAAACGATCATGCATTTGTGGATCATGAATGTCATTTCGAATGCCCATCAAATTATGTAGATTTGTTTGTCTATCCGTAGAATACGATAGATCAACCTGAGAAGTTCCGCTTCCTTCTCTGTGATAGAACTCTGATGGTTCATAGAAATTGTAGGTATGTCGTTCGTCTTCCACTATCATGTTATGCAAAATGATACATACTCTCATTATTTTCCCTATTTTCCCTTTATCCCAAAAAAGTGCTGGATTCTTCACGATCGCACATCAAGCTTGCAAGACTCCAAAGGCACACTCTACATCTTTCCGGCATGCTTCTTGACATTGAGCAAAGAGTTTAGCTTTTTGGCTACGTGGTAGTGTAATTGATTGGATGAAAGTTGCCCAGTTGGGATAGATACCGTAAGTGAGGTAATACGCCATATTGTATTGATGTCCATTGACAACGTATGAAACTCTTGGAGCTCGGCCCTCTAAGATATCTCAAACACCGGTGAGCGGTCCAAAACATTGATATCATTTAACGTACCCGGTGGTCCAAAAAATGCTTGCCAAATCCATAAATCTTGGGATGCCACTGCCTCTAGTACAATTGTTGGTTTTCCAGATCCACGTGAATATTGTCCTTTCCATGCAGTTGGAAAATTCTTCCACTCCCAATGCATACAATCTATGCTACCCACCATTCCGAGGAAACCGCGTTGTTCTCCAATATACAGTAATCTATGGAGGTCTTCCGCTGTAGGTCGTCTGAGATAGACGTCTCCAAATAGATCGATAACTCTGTCTCCAAATTTTTCAAGGCATTTGTGTGCGGTTGTTTCAGCTATTCGTAAATATTCATCAAACAAATCTCCCGAACATCCGTATGCCATCATACGGATAGCTGCAGAACATTTTTGAAGTACAGAAAGACCGAGCCTTCCAGTAGCATCTCGTCTTTGTCTGAAGTACGGGACTCCATTCTCAATAGTATTGACTATGCGTTCGAACAATGGTTTGTTCATTCTAAAGCGACGGCGGAACATAGCGGGAGTGTAAGTCGGATTCTCACTAAAATAATCATTCCATAGTTGAGTGTGGCCTTCTTCGCGGTTTCATTCTATGTGCACTCTTCGGAATATTGGAGCTGGTGGTTCTTCCTCCTGATTGTACTGAATCCCTTCCACTATACTATCAACTTCTTCCTCTACCATTTCATCAACTTCATGATCAGAACTCCAATTAGACATTATTAGTCAAATTGGTTTAGTTGTGAGGCTTATTGGAAGTTGGGTTTTTTTTTGTTTAAGGTTTATGGTTTTGAGTATTTAACAAGAAGAAATGAGAACAAGAAATGAGAAGAAGAAAAGAGAACAAGAAATGATAAGATAAATGATCAAAAGCGGTTGATAAGATAAATGTTTGTTTTGTTTTAAGGAGGAAGAAATGAAAAGAAGAAATGAGAACAAAGCGGATGAAGTGGCAAATGAAATTGAACCTTCAATATATAGACCTTACAAACACAATCAATACCCATTCACGGGTTACAAACATAAATACAACAACCCAAAACACATTCACGGATTGCAAACGACGAGTTCAACAAACAAAAGCCGGCCAGACATAAACAAAAGAGACACCCGTGAATGGCACTAAAAACAACCAACACATTCACGGGTTCCAAACAGAACACATCAATAAAAAAAAAGACAGCTTCCATGTCTCCAACATGCTTCCAAACAGAACACAACCAACATGTTTCACTTCAGATGCCAATGAAACTGCTTCACATGCTTCCAAACAGAACACAACCAACATGTTTCACTTCAGATGCCAATGAAACTGCTTCACATGCTTCCAAACAGAACACAACCAACATGTTTCACTTCAGATGCCAATGAAACTGCTTCACATGCTTCCAAACAGAACACAACCAACATGTTTCACTTCAGATGCCAACGAGACTGCTTCACATGCTTCATATGTCATCCCTCAAACCTGAAACAAAAAAAGAAGACAAGTATAGGTTTATGTTAAACACAAAACAAAACAACCAAAAGATAGAATATTGAGAACATAGCAAAGACACAAGAGTTAAACCTAAATGTTTGTCAACATTTGATCAAGAAGTTTGTCTCTAAGTAGTACTTCAGCGGGTTAGTTCACTCTTGTTAAGTAGGCTGTCTAGCAATCTCATTTTGCCCTGCCTCTCTTTAGCTGCCTGTTCTTGATCCTTCATTGCTATTATCTTATCCAACTTATCGACAGAACCATCCGGAACATCACTAACTGCTGGTTTCTTTCCTTTTTTCTTGGCAGCTTTAACCCCCGGAGGCCTCATCTCATCTCCACCGCCACTCAAAGTAGCTGCGAATTCTCCTTCCGAAGCAAGCTTAGGCCGCTTATTGCCACATTCTTCATGGTTTTCTGTGATCCATTTCTGATCATTCTTCAGTTCTCTCCAGCAATGTCCTAGCAGAAACGGCTTGTCCATGTCATTCTTGTAAAACTCATACGCCATTCTCAAAACATCATCTTCTGATTCTCCACTTTTCCTTCTTGTACTCTCTTGTGCATAACACCCAACAAACTTGTTGACTTGGTTGTTTATCTTACTCCACCTTGCCTTACATTGTGTAGTCCCTCTTGTGTTTGAACCGGTTCCTCCAGCATGAGCTTTGTAATAGTCTGCAACCCTCTTCCAGAAACTATTTTTTCTCTGCTCGTTGCTCACCACTGGATCTTTGCTTGTGTTTAACCAAGCACTTATTAGATGGACATCCTCTTCTGCACTCCATCGTTTCCTAATTCCTCTGCTTCATTCTTCATCAATCTCATCTGCCGTAACCTCGAAACAATCTTCAGATTCAGATGTTGGAGTCTGGTTAAGAGGCTGTGAAGAGAATGGAGGGCTAATGTTTAAAGGCTGAGAAGAGAATGGGTTACTAAACTGAATAGTCTGAGAGGATTGGGTGGAATTTGGAGGAATAGGATTAACGGAACAGTTGGAGTTTTCTTGAGAATTCATAAGATCAACAAAATTTTGATCCCAAAAACGATAAGGGTTGCTAGGATCCATTGTTTAGACAAGTGAAACCGAAAAGGATAGGCTGAGTGTTTAGTTTTGGAGAAAATATTGTTAAGAGTTTAGGTTAAGTGTTAAACAATGATGTTTATATTTATCGAGTGTGGCTGATGTGTGTTTTACAACTAAAGGTTATTGACCAAAAGGTAATGAGTGGTTAGAAGAAAAGAGATATAATTTTCAGTATATCTCTATGACTGGACAACTAAATCACTTTTCAGTAAATCTCTTTCGGTTATTTGATTCCAAAAGCTGATGGTTAAAGTCAATACAAAATTTAAATATAATCATTTACCCTAAACCTCACACCAAACAAGAAATGAGTTTTGAATACATAAAACACTTGAGCTTTAAAACAAACCAGACTTAAAAACTGAAACCAAACTAGACTTAAAAACAAACCAAACTCACACCAAACTCAAACATAAAACACTTGACCAAACACAATCTCAAACCAACCCCAAACAAAGTTAGAGTTAAACAGAAAACTCAAACTAGACACTTTTTCACACACACCAAACTGATACCAAACTAGACTTAAAAACAAACTGACACAAAACCACACATCAAAGCATACAACAAACAGGATTTTTATTTATTTAACACTTGACCAAACACAATCTCAAACCAACCCCAAACAAAGTTAGAGTTAAACAGAAAACTCAAACTAGACACTTTTTCACACAAATTGTTTATACAGAACATATAACTAATTTATACAAACATAAAACATTAAACCATACCTTTTCAAGTGATACCTTGCAACCGCTGTGTCCACTGCAACAACACAACACTACCATTCCACCGCTGTATCCCGTTTATGATTAGCTCCCACAAAACAAGACAAAAGAGTCATAAACATCACACACTTATTTATGACATCACAAAATAGTTATAAACATCACACGACCAATATCTTTGAAAAAATCCTCACCTTTGTTTTTTTCCCAGTTTTGAAACCCTAACTTTTCAATAAATGGTAAAGTAACCCTTAGTACTACTAACAGAGCCTCACTTTATCTTACTATATAAAGTTTGATTTCAAAGTTACTCATTAACAAAATCGTTACCCTTGTCAATTTTATTGATAAGATGTCAACACGTATCAAAATATTATATTCCCGAGAGACTTTAAAAACATGTTTACCAACCCTACATATCACCAAATGATACTTCCATCTGTTTTGTACTCACTCGTACAATTCCAATAATCATTTTCTGGAAGGTCATCTATTCTGTAACTATCCCAATGTAAGCTCCAGTTTAAGCACATTTAATCGTGGAGTTATTTCAGGACCTTTAACCGAAAATATAAGTACATTTTTATGACATAGATTTCCAAATCAATCTTTTAAAACCTCTATGCAAGTCCCTGAAACCGGAGTATTACAATTAACCTCCACTAACAGATTCATCATCGAATCTCAAAAATCATCACCCAATGACTCATGTATGCACTACTTGGTAGGAAAACTAATTATTTAGCTAAATTATTTAAATCCAATTGTTGTTTTTGCTTCTATATTGTTTTCTGTGTTTTTAGATAATGGAAAGTACTTGGGTTCACCCTAGTGGTTAGGAGTGAACCCTTCTGTTCACTTCTGTTTTTTCAATCAATCAAATTATGAAAAAAAAAAAAAATTTGTGTATTCGTTTATAATTGAGCATATTTTCTATCCTAGATTATTTGTGTATTCATTTGTGATAAGTTTTATTGGATTAATATATTCTAGTATTTAAATATATTTTTTGCCTGCATTTAAATTAAATATTGATAATCTTTTGGATGGGGTTAACTTAAAAACCATAAGAAAAAATTCACTGTTTCAAATTTAACGTACACCCCTCCTAGTTAGGCATGACCAAAAATCAAACAGCTCAAACTGTATTTCTAACGATAACCAAATCATTCATAAACTGTAACTAAAACGTTTAAACCCCGTAACCGTAACCACAAATTCGATTTTTTTTCTTTTGCAGAAAGTTAACTAATCATAACCGCATAACCATAAACATATTAAAACTGTAATTAACTGTACGGTTTAACAAAAAAAAAAAAAAAAAAAA
>NC_025689.1:25187760-25191134 GCF_000633955.1 Camelina sativa
GCACACAGTTTTTTTTTTTTTTTTTTTGGTGCAAAATAACTGTACACAGACTATCACTTAAAAGAACTATAGAATATTTGATCAGAGATTCTTAGGTAAACTCAGTAGAGCTAATCTTGTTGAAGCTATGTATTTCTCTTCCAAGAGGTGGATGGATAATTTCAATTTTAAGCTACAAAGTTTAACAAATCATGAATAAAAAAATAAAGGGCCAAATTCTTTATTTTGTCGGTTGATGCTCTGAAAACAATCATAACATATTGTTTTTGAATATTGCCATATACAGTTAGAAGGCCAAGAATTTTGTAATTTTATGTATAAAAAATTCATAAATATAATATATTGTGTTTTCTAATATTTCCATATGCTATAATTAGCTCCACAGAAAATATAAATATAGGAAACATAATAAAATTATAAAAATCTGAAAGAAACATCATTGACAGCAAGTATAAATTATGAAGATATCTCCAAAATTTGGACTTTTGTACGATGCTGACTCAATAATATCACAATACAACCTTACCGCTTTTGACCCAAAAAAAAAAAAAAAACCTACCGCTTTGATGAGAAAAACGTCTTATATGCAAACGAGCAGAGCAGGTACTATTTATTGATAACAACGTCATTCCAACACTTTTGACCACATACTGGTGTACTCTAGTGTAGCAACTAGCAAGCAAACAATTCTATGTCTAATATTCTGACGCATTTACTCATCACCTCCTCGTCCTATGTATTGGTCCCCTATGTTTTTTACTCTTAACGTGGCAAACAACCATAATACAAATTTGGTACATTTTTATAATAACGAATATATATATATATATAATGTATATGTTTTTTTTTGTCGGCTAATGTATATGTAAATTTATATATGTATATAGATATATATGAACCAAAGGTCAAAGGGTACCATAAATATATGTAATATTTTTTATTAATATTGAAATCTTCCCGTACCGTTGCATAATGTTCAAAGGCAAAGGGGCAAATAACATTATTTGGTTAAAAAATATATATATTTTGTTAAAGAGTAATTTTTGTAATTATAATTTTCACTGGTTATCATCTAAGTCATACATCCTAAACGTTCATATCATACCTCGTCAGTATTTTTTTACGGTTGACTAATATTTAAATTAGTCAATACAGATTTTGACAATATTAATAAGAGTTCAAATAGTTTATTTGAACTTTGTTAATAGTTCAGGTTGAAAAATACACTATCTTATTGTATAGATAAAAAATACACTTTCAAAATTATTTGGGTTAAAATATACATTTTCCCCAATGTTCAAACGAAAAATACTCAAAATCTAAAACCTTATATCATTTAGTAAACACAAATTACTTTTAAGCAATCCCATAGTCTCGCGTTCTACCTATACACTTACACCTTAAGGTAGAACATGCATGCACCCAGATTTCCAAGGGGAGAGGATTAGTACAAAGATACATTCATGGATTCACCTACGTAATTTTTGATCATCGAAATATGTAGACTCTCAAGGAGTATTTTCACATAGCCTCATACAAACCTTTAGAAACATTACCCGTAGGGTAAACATAAAATTTATACAAACAATCAATCAATCAAGAAGCCATATTTTCTTTATCAGAATCACTACCCATATCAATTAATTGACAGTTAAGTAAATCGTTTTATCGATAACAATAATTATGCATATGCTCGAAATCAGTTTGCCTATGATAAATGAAAAAGAACCTTAGCCAAGAAACAATTCCATAAATGTGAGAGTAATTTGCCGATAGCCTGGTTTTAACAAAAAGGTAACTTAGGTGAATGGGCCAAGCTTATAATTTTGGACATAAAACAAACGAACGAATTTGCACGTGTGATATTGCAATTTAAATACCTAAATGACCAATATGCATGCATATAACCAATCCAAATCATTTTTAATAATCTTGCTAACAATGCATAATTTATTAGACATCCAAAATGATTTCGAATACAAATTAGCATAGAGCATGATTTATTAGGCATTTAAATAATTTATAAATTTTATTTGGTTTATTCCAGTTCCTTATTTTAAAAGAATTTAAACTTTTAAAAAGTTAAAATATCATTACTTTGGTGCAACACGGCTTAAACATTATTTCATTACCGTGTCAATATTAGAGATATAGACGTATCTTTTTAAGATGATTAAGTTAATATTATGTTAAAAATTATTGTTCTGTAGTAGCCGCAGTTAAGTCATAAAAATAAAGATCAAAATAAAATTATGCAATTTTAAACACTCAATATAGCAAACAAAATTAACAAACTAATACAACTCAAAATTTAAATTATATAGTTACAAAAAACTTGTTAAAATATAGTTTTACAATTAAACGAGATTACATGTCGGTTTGAGTTTATCAAAAAGAAAGAAGATTTAGATTTTACAATTGAAAGAAATTATATTTCGATTTGAGTTTATAAAGAAGAGTTATGATTTCAGTGGTGGGTGTCGCTCGACACCTTATGTGCATAACATCATTATTTTACCCATGTAGCTATAGTTTTTATATGCATTTACGAAAATTTTGACATGAATTCAAAGCTTTAATGTCTATTATCAAGTATTTTAGGTTTCAAAAAAGTTTTACAGATTATATAGCAAAAATGACAAAAGACAAGAAAAATACGTTTTAGGACAGATTCAGAGCTTTACAATACGGGCCACTTTTGAAGGACTTCCAAAACTAACATTTTGACGTTCTTGGTGTCTGTGGAAAGATGAAAGAGCCATTTTTCTCCTCGATGTGGAATCAAGTTATTTCGTCCAGCCAATTGGAAGATATACCCGATTTACCAGATTGTGTCTTAAACCAACGAGAAGATAAGTTTGAAGCCAAGTGGACTTTAATGCCCGATTAGCAACTTTCACAGCGGTCCGGTCCAGAGGAGTCATGACGGTCTAGAACCTTCCTATGCCCCTCCTTGTACTGCACACAAGAATAGACGTTTTTACTTTTACAAAACTTTAAGCCTTCAAAACCCTATAAATACTTATCTAAACCTAGGGTTTAGTGTGTGCCTTAAAAGTGCCTCAAAACAGCCCCTAGGAGTCGACCAGAAGAGAAGCAGTCACAAACAGCTGGCCTCTCTCGTCCCTCTCTCAAAGCTTTGAAGATCCACCAACTCTTTATCTTTCTTTTGTTTGTTTAATACACTAGTGTTCATAAGGAGAAGTCTTTACATCTTGTACTCGATTTTAAGAAGTAATCTCTAAACCTAATTCTTACTATTTATTCTTTTATGTTTATGAATTATTTAAATCTTGCTTTGGTGATTCTCTTAAACATGTTAGAGTAGTTTTCTAGTTGAGTTTAAAGGGATAAGCAAAAGGGGGGGAGGGGGG
>NC_025689.1:25191795-25216445 GCF_000633955.1 Camelina sativa
GGGGGGGGGGGGGGGGGGGGAGATGATCTTAGTTTTGGTGGCAATTTTTAGGGTTTGTTAGATTTATATTCTATTTATTATATACTTTAATTATGAGTCTTAGCTTAATGCTTTAAGTTAGCCTCATGAAATAACTATGATCTAAATTGTGTGTGCGTCGCTAAAAACTTACATATGTGCTTGACATAGCTTAGATGTGTGTCGTGTTATAGGAAGCACATACCACTTACCTATGAAACTTCATTGATTAGAATCGAACCTGTTTTAAATGCTTTGATATATGCGTCGTTGCCTGTGATAGTTGAGTAACGCAGCATATGGATCTTAGACGGTTAGCTTGTGATCTATAAGTTAATGTTTCATTTGTCTTTCGTAGTCCGAGTCTTAGATAAACAAACTAATCCTAAACTTTTTAGATAGATAGATCATAGATCCCCTACAATTTCTCTTGATGCCCAACGCTTTTCTCATTTATTTTATTTGCTTAAATTTCATTTATTTGCTTACTTACGACCGTGACAATCAAAACCTCTTTTTTATTGAGTCCTAGACTTACATCTCTTCCAACGGATTCTCTAAACAACAACTCTCTCTCTCTGTGGGATCGATCCTTAAACACTCCAACTTATTCTTTTTAAAAATTCCCTTCTGGTTTAGTTTTCTTAATGCTAGTTTCAGACTGAGAGGTTGAGACTATGGGGGGTGTAATCAACTTAACATTTTAAGTGATTTGTGCAAAATTTACAAATCATATGTTATTCAATCATTGATTTTAAAAAATCTCATGAAATCCATTGTTATTGAACTGATGATTTAAAAATCTATCCTAAAATCCACTGTTATTCAAAACAGTTTGTCGATTTGGATTTTAATAAGTTTTAGGGATTCTGGAAAATTTGAGAGAATTTATTTAGTTAAAAATACAGAAATCCAAATCTCAAGGTTTTAGCTGGGATTTGAAAGAATTTCACCATAAATCATATCAACTTCCCTAAAATCTATCAAAATTCCAAATTTTCTAAATCCCATAGAATTCTATAAAATCATAGTTTAAATACACCCCCCTATATCTTAGGTGTTTCCGCATCAAGAGATGTCTGTTGAAAAGCTTGAACCAACTAATACCAGAGATTTTTTCACTTAGCCTAAGAGATTAGATGAGTAAGGAATTCATTGACATTAGTGGATCAGATCTTATTGCCTGCTTGGTCATGTTTCTCCAACGAGAGTTGGGTAGGGAAGTGATTAAGGTTGATTGTTTCTACCATGAGAATGGATTAGCAAAGGTTAGAGATCCATTTTCTAGGGAATAGATTGATTGAGTCATGTAAAACATTATAGATTGATTAGGAATGCTTATTAATAGTTACCCCATCCTTAGCAGCTTTTGTACGTAGATTGTTTACAATTTTTACAATAACTCGATCCCACACCCGATGAAGTACTCGATCACTTGCATCGTGTGGACCTTCGAGTGGTTCATCATTCTCTTCTTAGTTTCTTGTAACCAAATCACCTACTCGATCCGGTGCTCGATTGCTTGCTCTGTTCTTTTTATTTCTGTCCACATTAGGTTGTTAGTTAAAATTCCTCTACTACTTGGCTTGACTTGCATAGTGCTGATAGCATTCTATCTGTTAGCATATACCAATTTGGATTGAAAATCATTTGTACTACAATTGCATATGGAATTGATACCCTCGGTGAAAATCATGTTATCAATTTAGCGCCGTTGCCATTTGGTTGTTTCGTGTTACATTTAGAATTTCAAAACTTGCTAGATCAAGTTCTTTTTATTTATTTATTTCGGTACTGACTTGTTTGCCTTTTATGCTTATATGTTTTGTATTTCAGGTACAACCCGAGCTTCCACCCGATCGGTCACTCGATCACCTGGATCGAGTTGACCATCGAGGACCTGCTCAGATACTTGTTTTTGCATGCAAACACGATCCAAAGGTAGCCAACACCTAAGTCCTTTCATCGACAATATTGATAGACCTCGGCTACTCTGACAACAACAAGTTTAGCCACCATTACAGCCACCACTTGAGGAGGAAATGAATCAGCAAAACGGTCCACCTACCCTTCAAGAGTGGACCAATATTGGAGCTGAAGATTCTCCATCTACTCACACTCAAAGGCATGGTATTTTGCCTTCTGCTGTTAAAAACAACAACTTTGATATCAAGAGTAGTCTCATCCAGATGATCCAGAGTAACAAGTTTCATGGGCTGCCAATGGGGGACCCATTGGACGATTTGGATGAGATTGATAGGCATTACAGCCTAACAAATACAATGGGGTCAGTGAAGATGGCTTCAAGATGTGGCTATTTCCATTTTCTCTTGGTGTAGGCGTCTTTAATGCTCTCGAACCCCAAAACCTTGGCGTCCATAGTGGTTGATATGATTGTGGCAAGCATGGAGCCAAAAGCTGCAGAGAAACCGGAGATGGTGGGAAGGATCACTCGGTCAAGAGCTAAGGAGATGGCCAAGGAAGCACATTCACTCATAGTTGACGGGTCATTCAAACTACCAATGATCCAAGTCTTCAACATATCCACCTTGAAGACTTCACCCGGTAATGAGGACTAGGTAACTTAGGTGTGAAGTTTGTACTCTTTTTCCCATAGCTGAGTTTTGTCCCAATGGGTTTTCTCAGCATGGTATTTGATGAGGCAAATGGATCACTACGTCGAGTTATCTAGAAGTCATTACCAATGGGGAATAATGTACTTCTGTGCTAGTACAAGTAACTTCTGTACTACTACAGGTCACCTAGACGTTTTGTTGTTTTCTTATTTCCTTAAAACGTTTTGTTGTTTTATTTTTAACTTCCTGCTGTTTGGAGTGTCGAACCTAGGGTTAATTATAAAACCCACAGCTACGCCTCTTTGTCTTTAGCGAAGAAGTTGTAAGAACAAGTATTGTCAAACTTTTTCCTCAATTTGAATTCTTGAATGCGTTCTTGATTTCTGGGTTTCTATACACTTTGTGATTCAGAAACTCTTCACTTGTTACAATCCATATCACCATCTAAACAATCTATCTCCATCGAACCATTGTTCTATCATTCAAACACCACCCTTTCCATCTACATTAACGATCACGCATCACCACCTCCATCGTATTTGCCACTTCCGCATCATCACCATCACCATCGAATCTCATCACCGGTCATTAGTCTACAGCCTTTCATCAGAGTCCTAGTCCAAGGGATATCGTATTATGTGGTATCAGAGCCAACTCTGTGCCAAGGCTAAGCGATTCTGAAAACCCTAATCTCGTTTTTGTTTCTTAAAATTCGTTTGTTAGTTTTAGGGTTTTGTTTTTTGTTGGTTCGTTTGTGTCTAGATCGTTTAGGATTTAGTTTGGTGTTGTTCGAAATTAGACTGCAATTAGGGTTTGATTATTTCGAGTTTGTTAGCTATAGGATTAGGTGTTGCTCGTTTTCTTGTAGTTTGTGTTAGAAATTTTGAGTCTTATAGTTTATTTTCGTTTTTCTCATTCAAAGAACAATTTACTGCGAGTTTCTTCTTTAATTTGCAGGTACAATGGAGCTATAAGGTTTTCTTAAACCAAACCGATCTAAATCGATAATTAAATCAAACTTGTCGAACCAAAAATTGCTGGTGTCGACCGACACCACCCTTGGTGTCTATCAACACCCATCCCAAAAACCCATTAATTGGGACGCGAATGTTATAGACAAACCCGAACTTACACACTAATGGCGGTTGTAGGGGATTAGGGGATAAGGTTGTTCTAAGGTTAATCCTAGTAAGAAGTAACCAAAGCCATAACATAGCTGGCGGGTCCTCGCTCATATGAAACTCATAGCCACAGAGGTTAAAGAGTCTCATACAAAGCTTGTAGTCGGCATTGGCTTAAGGCGTTAATATAAACACTAGATTACTTTCAAGAGACAAAACTAAATGATTAATTGTCTAATTGAATTTAGATTAATGGTAGAGTTAAGTAATTTAGTGTAAAAAATATATTGTAAATGTAGAATAACACTCTTTGAAAAAACAACCATAAAACTCAAGAATGACATCTTTTGCAAAACAGAGGAAGTACTAAAAGAAGAAAAACATAAAAATTAAATGACAATATCTGGTTAACTGTTTATGCACGTGATCATATAATACATTTACTTAGCATGTGTGACCATGCATTCCTCTATACTTTATGTAAAAAATCGTTTTTCTTATTTTTATCTAAAAAATACGGAAAACCAGTATTTAGCTTAGCGAAACAGAAACAAAAACAATTGTTGGATATGAATTATTTTAGCTTGATAGTTATAATTTTAATAATTATAATTTTAATAATAGTGTCCAATTAAAGAAAATCTGTTCTGTAGATTTAGACGAAAAGATGATTCATTTTAAGCGCATAAATCGAAACAGTGTCATGTTTTAGAACCATTAGAAAATAGAGTCAATAAGCTATTTCACTGTTACATTCACTCTGAAGAATTATTACGGTGATTTTATAATGCGGGGCATTTGCAAAAAAAAATATATTTTTTTCTATAGCTTCTCTTTTTGTCCATTTTCAATGACACTTTTTTATATATTCAAAATAACTAAATTTTACGTCTCAAACTCCACGTACTAAACTCTACCCACTTAAAACTGTAGGCTAAATGTAAAATAGAAAAAATAAATTTAAATTCTAAAAGTTAATTAAATACTTTGTAATTATGTAAAAAAGGACAAAATGAAAATGGTAAAAAATATATTTTTGAAAAAAACTATCTATAGAAAAATATTTCTAACAATTTCTCTTTTATAAATAGCTTTTAAATTAAAAATATACTTTTTCTTGTAAACGAGTAGTATTTAAATTTTTTTGGGCCTTTTATTGGAAATTTGTAAAAAATGAATAAAGATATTCTTACCTTTACTAAAAACATTTAGAAAACCCTCGACTTTTTTTGTGGTATTTTCAACCCTTATTTTTTATTAAAAATTAAATAACCCTTAATTAGTATCATTAATTATACTCAACTTAAAAATCATACACATCATAATATTATATAATATTAATAAATAAAACATTTTGATTTAAGATTTTTTCTTCCTAAATTCTTGTTCGCCATTTCAACATTTTTTTAAATGACCAAAGAGCTTGTATGAAATCATGATTCAACTCCTAGGAGAGATATATATAGTAAATTGGTTTGGTTACCATTAGAAAGTTTTTTTACGTAAATTATTTCAAATTATCAATTTGGACAATTGATTTCATATTCAGGAAAACAAGTTCAGACTAGATCTCAATTTTATTTCGGTCTGAGTTTAGGCTTGATTCAATTTTGGAGTAATTTTTTTTATAAATGATAGATTTTGGATGATATATATATATATATATATATATATATGTGCAGATTTATTAGTACTACGGGTTATTTTACCATTTATTGAAATGTTAGGGTTTCAAAACCCAGGAAAAAAAAGGATTTTTCAAAGATATTTAGGAAATGTGAGAGTTTTTGTTTATCATGTTTCCGAAATATTTAGGCCAATTTGCATTTTGTGAGAAGCATGTGGATGTTTTCCTTATGTTAATCTCTGGATCAGTGTACTTATGCCCACCGACTTTGGATCACCCTAATTATAATTACAATTTTCTGCCATTTTCCTCTTCATATTAAAAGTTATATCATTGTGGAATCAAATCATGTCTTTATATATTAACCTAACAGGAGTATATAATTCGAATAACTGCTTCTTTTCATATACATCAATTTAATTTGTTATTGTAAATTAAATACATGCATAAGGCACCAGTCTTAATCTGGTCGTACTGTAGTTGTTCGTAGTTCTATCTCTTTAGTTGTCTTCTGCAATTGGACATGTTTGTCAACACACCACCCTTGATCACAGTGGCCCTGCCTACTAGCATCAGTGCTAAAATCCAACAACAACCCTAGTGAAGTAATGGTACGTCGATCCAATCGGAGGCACTATTCACCGATATCATATTGAATTTAAAATTTAAATAAATTAAAATTATTAATAATGAATATAATTTTTTTGGATACAGATAATGCTTGACCACGTTTGTGGCTATATCGCGACGTCTGAAGTATGTATATCTTCCAATATGGCGACGTCTGAAATGGTATCAAATCCAATAGATTTTATTTTTGTTTTGTGAAAGGAGCAAGCCACGTCAACAAAGGTGATTGACTGGGTGATTTTAGGGTTTGAACGTTCCCACTTCCCAGCACACTAGGGTTTGGTGGTAAACCAAATTAAAATACAGTATCAACAAAAACATTTCTTTCCTTATTTTTTTTTTAACTCTCTAAAGGTCATAATTATTTTTCTTTCCCCAAATTTGATTCTACTCTCAAAGATTTATTCAATTAATGATTTATAAATTCACATTATAGAATTTAATTTTTTTAAAAAAATATACTGTTAACCGCGTGTGAAAAATGAGGAATTGTAAGAAATATCACCAAAAATGATTCAGATGATCAAGGATAATATCATTTGAATCAGCCTCTATCACAAAAACATTTTTTTTGTGACAGTATCAAATGAATCAGCCTCCGTAACCCAAACATGTGTGGCCCTGTGAGATAGCATTTGAGCCATAACCGCAGCTAACGAGCTCGATGTTTGAAAGCAATCAGTAATGATATTTTTAACGTATTCGTATGCATATTTGCTGTGTTTGAAATAACTTAGTGCTAAATTTTTAGACAGTTTAATTAGTTTTTAACTTTTAGTTTTTAATTTCTTTTACATGGGTTATAAATGAATTTCAAATGAAAACCTGCGTATATGTGGGTGTAGTCTAGTGGTATATATAAATATACGATTTAGATATTTCGATCGACAGTTTTTCAGATAACTTATATCCATGTAGAAATAGAATAGATTTCTTTATTTATTTAGCAAATAAAGAATTTCTTAAACTTTATTTTTCAGAAACCAGAGAAACTATAAAAACTGATGACTCGAATCTGATATATTCCAAAACGAAATTCTTAACGAGATTATAAAAACTGATGAGTCCAATCTGATATATACCGAACCAAAACCAAAAAGAAAAAATGGAATTCATTGATAACTTGGCGAATTGGTAGCGCTTACAACAGCCATAAAGGCATTCGTAGCAATTGAATCAGCCTTACAATTGATTGAATTAGTTAATAACAGGCTATTTATTCGAATTACATGCAATTGTAAACGAGTAGTATTTAAATTTTTTTGGGCCTTTTATTGGAAATTTGTAAAAAATGAATAAAGATATTCTTACCTTTACTAAAAACATTTAGAAAACCCTCGACTTTTTTTGTGGTATTTTCAACCCTTATTTTTTATTAAAAATTAAATAACCCTTAATTAGTATCATTAATTATACTCAACTTAAAAATCATACACATCATAATATTATATAATATTAATAAATAAAACATTTTGATTTAAGATTTTTTCTTCCTAAATTCTTGTTCGCCATTTCAACATTTTTTTAAATGACCAAAGAGCTTGTATGAAATCATGATTCAACTCCTAGGAGAGATATATATAGTAAATTGGTTTGGTTACCATTAGAAAGTTTTTTTACGTAAATTATTTCAAATTATCAATTTGGACAATTGATTTCATATTCAGGAAAACAAGTTCAGACTAGATCTCAATTTTATTTCGGTCTGAGTTTAGGCTTGATTCAATTTTGGAGTAATTTTTTTTATAAATGATAGATTTTGGATGATATATATATATATATATATATATATATGTGCAGATTTATTAGTACTACGGGTTATTTTACCATTTATTGAAATGTTAGGGTTTCAAAACCCAGGAAAAAAAAGGATTTTTCAAAGATATTTAGGAAATGTGAGAGTTTTTGTTTATCATGTTTCCGAAATATTTAGGCCAATTTGCATTTTGTGAGAAGCATGTGGATGTTTTCCTTATGTTAATCTCTGGATCAGTGTACTTATGCCCACCGACTTTGGATCACCCTAATTATAATTACAATTTTCTGCCATTTTCCTCTTCATATTAAAAGTTATATCATTGTGGAATCAAATCATGTCTTTATATATTAACCTAACAGGAGTATATAATTCGAATAACTGCTTCTTTTCATATACATCAATTTAATTTGTTATTGTAAATTAAATACATGCATAAGGCACCAGTCTTAATCTGGTCGTACTGTAGTTGTTCGTAGTTCTATCTCTTTAGTTGTCTTCTGCAATTGGACATGTTTGTCAACACACCACCCTTGATCACAGTGGCCCTGCCTACTAGCATCAGTGCTAAAATCCAACAACAACCCTAGTGAAGTAATGGTACGTCGATCCAATCGGAGGCACTATTCACCGATATCATATTGAATTTAAAATTTAAATAAATTAAAATTATTAATAATGAATATAATTTTTTTGGATACAGATAATGCTTGACCACGTTTGTGGCTATATCGCGACGTCTGAAGTATGTATATCTTCCAATATGGCGACGTCTGAAATGGTATCAAATCCAATAGATTTTATTTTTGTTTTGTGAAAGGAGCAAGCCACGTCAACAAAGGTGATTGACTGGGTGATTTTAGGGTTTGAACGTTCCCACTTCCCAGCACACTAGGGTTTGGTGGTAAACCAAATTAAAATACAGTATCAACAAAAACATTTCTTTCCTTATTTTTTTTTTAACTCTCTAAAGGTCATAATTATTTTTCTTTCCCCAAATTTGATTCTACTCTCAAAGATTTATTCAATTAATGATTTATAAATTCACATTATAGAATTTAATTTTTTTAAAAAAATATACTGTTAACCGCGTGTGAAAAATGAGGAATTGTAAGAAATATCACCAAAAATGATTCAGATGATCAAGGATAATATCATTTGAATCAGCCTCTATCACAAAAACATTTTTTTTGTGACAGTATCAAATGAATCAGCCTCCGTAACCCAAACATGTGTGGCCCTGTGAGATAGCATTTGAGCCATAACCGCAGCTAACGAGCTCGATGTTTGAAAGCAATCAGTAATGATATTTTTAACGTATTCGTATGCATATTTGCTGTGTTTGAAATAACTTAGTGCTAAATTTTTAGACAGTTTAATTAGTTTTTAACTTTTAGTTTTTAATTTCTTTTACATGGGTTATAAATGAATTTCAAATGAAAACCTGCGTATATGTGGGTGTAGTCTAGTGGTATATATAAATATACGATTTAGATATTTCGATCGACAGTTTTTCAGATAACTTATATCCATGTAGAAATAGAATAGATTTCTTTATTTATTTAGCAAATAAAGAATTTCTTAAACTTTATTTTTCAGAAACCAGAGAAACTATAAAAACTGATGACTCGAATCTGATATATTCCAAAACGAAATTCTTAACGAGATTATAAAAACTGATGAGTCCAATCTGATATATACCGAACCAAAACCAAAAAGAAAAAATGGAATTCATTGATAACTTGGCGAATTGGTAGCGCTTACAACAGCCATAAAGGCATTCGTAGCAATTGAATCAGCCTTACAATTGGTTATTAAACAATAACATGTGGTGTCTACTACACACTATTTCACATGCTATTTTTTTTTCCTATTTTTTCTTGTGCTCTCATAAACTAGTTCCTCTTCTGATAGGTTTTTCTTCAATTTATTTATATAAACTAATTCAATCTCGTAATATAAATAAAAATGAATTTAATGTTTTGCTTTATAACATATATAGTTTAAGTTTCTTTTTATCGGAAAAAAAAAATACTAGTGGTATTGTTACATTGATTTAAGTGAAAAGACGTCTGTACACATAAACACACAAAAGAAATGTTACTATATATTATATTTTTGATCATTACATGTTTATTCATAGCATATTCTAATAAACTACGAAACTACACTGGTTTTATGTTGAGGGTTTAGGGTTTAAGATTTGAGTTATTGGTTTAGTTTCTAAGAAAAATACAATATTAATCTATTTATACAATTTTATTTTTATTATATAATGAAAACTAGAAAAAGAATATAGTATCTGATTATATTTGTTGTATATAGTATGTCCTATCCTTTCTTTCAATTTTCTTAAAAAAATTAATCGTTTAAAATTGTGTCGCATATGTATAGTTACTAGGTACCAAAATATTATGAAAAATAAATAAAATATTATGATAAAATATTATGAGTAAAATTATTATCTGAGATTTAAGATTTGTTTGTATTAAACAAAATATATAAGTAAAGTTTTTTTTTCGTTTATTCAGATTTGCATTTTTTTTGTTGTAAAATATGTTTCACCAGTGAAATATTTGAACTTGGAAAAGAATTTTAAGGTCGTGTAGTAAGTGTTGGTGTCTTTTTGTGTTTCTAAAAATCAAATTCACATATTTTATGTTTCACATTATTAATTATATCAATTTACCATTAAATAGATAAAGCAATATTTTTAGGCTAATCAATTTAATTTAAACTAATCCTAAATTTAAAAAAGTATTGAGAAAAATGATAAAAGTGGTAAATAAATGAATATTTTTTTTTGTTTATGAAATGTAATTTACTTTTAATAATTAAATAGGTTATGAAAATGATAATTAAATAGATTTTTGGATTTAATAGTTGATTAAATCTTTCTATTTAAAAAAATAATAATCAAAAGTATTGGCTCGTAATATTTCAATGACATATTTCTGTAAATAATAATCAGAAGTAAAGGGCATTTATTAAAAAAAGTACATGAGCTCTGTGAGTACAACATCTCAGTTTTTTGTGAGAGTACTTCTCTACTAATATTTAGCGGATTTGTTTTTAAGACTGCAATTTTAAATAAATAAATATAAATAGATTTAGGTTTTAGTTTTTCTAAAAATTTATTGCCATTTAAGATTTTATAAAATTGATTTCCTTATAAAATAGGGAATCTAGGTTTTGGCAGATTTTACCCATTTACAAAAAAAAAAAAAAAAACCCCCAAAACTATCTTATAGTGGTTTTTCTAATCATGATTGTTTTTCTTTTATTTTTCAATTTTCATTGTTACTTTTATAAATGTTTTAAACTTTTTAGGAAAAAACCAAAAACTAAAATCTCAAAACCAAAGAGCTAAAAACCAATTTAAAAATTCATTCCATTCAGCCTAAAAATAAAAAAGGTTGAATTTCTCTGCACTGGTGATGTCGTGTGATTTTTAACGACATGTTTAAATTTCTCAATTAATCACTTTTATATCTTTTTCTACTTTTACTTTTTTGATGTAAATAGTTAAGAACTTATATAACTAGAGTGTTGTCATCGTTTAATTGGGAGGAAGAAGAGTAAAATCAGATGCACGTAGTACATATAGCCAAATGAAATGAAAACCAAACAAAAGAAGAACAAAAGAAATAGATTCACCGTTTCGTTCAAAAAGAAAAGAAAAAAATAGATTCACCAAACAAAATGGTCTTAGAATACTCTTGATTTTGATTTTCAATGCATCCGATCTCTTTTGCCATTTTACCGTATAGCCGTTGTAAGTGTCAGAACAAGTCTTGATTTGGTTAAGTAAACTGCATGTATTACCAAATAAAAATGTTAAATAATAACACCTCAAAGCAAACCCAAGATAATCACTGAGTAATAACCTAAACCACCTCTGCAGTATCTGCATTGAACAATTACAAACTCCCAAGATTTTCAAACGTGGAAGCCATTGAATCGATCGAAGAACTGTCTCCCTCATTGATTGTAATACCTACATTACCCACTGCATCCGCCTCTTGGTTCACTTCCAGCAATCTCTTCCCCCGCATACTCTCTCCATCTACTTGATTGTCGACGAAATCACATTTCTTGTCATCTTTGTTACTTGTGATACTACCATATTTTGTGCTTACTTCGCCAATGCTAATTTCTGACCGATTGTTGACCGAGCTCCACCCATTGTTGTTGGAGAAGTATCGAGGTCGAGGCCTTATAACATTGTGTTTGTGAGCCGGTGCCGTAGCTGAACAAGGTCCTTCTTTATTTCTCATTATGCTCGTACAATACGGTTCTTTCTTCTTAGCCAAATTGGTGTTCCAGTAATTCTTGACATCATTAGCGGTCCGACCAGGCAATCTACCAGCAATCAGTGACCACCTAAGCATGTATATATATGAATGATATATTTGTGTATATATGATTTAGTAGTATTTGATCATTACAATGTCTAAATAATTTAAATTTATATCTGATTAACAATATAAACCTGTTTCCTAGAAGCTTATGAAGGCGAAGGAGAAGATCAACTTCAGCAGAAGTAAATTCTCCTCTGTTGATATTCGGATTCAAATAGTTCACCCATCTTAATCTGCAGCTCTTCCTGCATCGGTTTAACCCTAGATAACCCATAATCGAGATAAAATCTACTAAGTATATACTTGTTAATATAAAAGTAAAATTTATAAAGTGTACTTACTGCAATTACATTAAATTTTATCAAAAAGAATCTTAAACAGTAATGAATAAAAATGGATCAAGATTTGTTACACACATAGAAATGTTACCAATTTTTTTATCAAGATTTGAACTGGCACGTTGGTTAACAACATCATAGATTTAATTCTGCATAGTATTACAGTCAAAATCTTGAAAACGAAAAAGACTTAGTTTATTTTACTCGTCGTAATAAACATGAGGAACGAGAAAAGAAATGTTAAGAATACTTCTCACTGTACTCTTTATTACACGCTTTACTCTGAATCTGAATTTTGGAAAAAATGATTGTCTAAAGCGTATAAAATCTATACGTGTTTACGAATATATTTGAACTTAGTAGTATATGTATATAGTATAATATACCAGCACGTAAAGGAACTTGATGCCATTTGCCTTCCCCATACTTATTAATGCATTGCCTCAAAAGACTATCTTCTTCGGGAGTCCATGCACCTTTTCTCAAACCTTTGGACGACGATCCCTCCATGGACTAATAATAAAAGTTATAAGATATCTAATTAAATAACTTATGAAAGATATATATATATATATATATATAATGAAAAGAAGATGTCGAGGAACAGTGTATATGGAATCCACATTTGAGGCATATATAGAGAGAGTAAAGAAATACTGTTACACATGTGAGGGGGGGAAGTGACAACGTGCATATTTGATATCCACATTTCACACTTTGTTGTTGGCCAAAATTTGTTTGGTTTGAGTAAATGAGACTATTATTACAAATTTAGATGTATCCGTAACTACAAAAATATGTCAAAAACAATTATTATTGTGTAAAAATCAACTTAACTTGTTAAAATGTTCACTGCAAAAAATATTCACTATAACGCATGCTTGTGCCACTATATTTATCCAGGCGACCCAAAATGAATCCGAACCTGATACTATCTGCCATACGAGCTGATAAGCTCAAATTGTAATATCCTAAAGGTATTAACAATTTTGCAGTTGTAGTATTTGGAGGTCGAATCGACAAAAACTCAAGATCACACTATAAATTATAGAGTTTTATTATTACACTAAATAAAAGTATTTGAATTGAAAATATCAATGCAAAATATTAAATTAAAGATGTGTCAATTCAAGAAATTAAAATACTAGGTCTAGGAAACTTTTCTAGGAAATTATGGGATATCAAATCAATTAATAAATTAGGATTCAATCAATTAAAATAAGATTTAAAACTCTAAACCTTATTGTAAAATAAATCAATTCTCACCGCATATATTATCTAAGTTTTAAAACTCAAAAATCTAAATCTCTTTGTAAATTAAAGTTAAAAAACCAGTTTTAAAATCAAATTTAGTTTGTTGACAAAATTAGTAAATCAAATCTCTTTGCAAAAAGTAATTTTGCTCATCAAAATTTTTTGTTTGAAAATCAATTTTATTCTCATATCAATTTATTTTCCTAGGTTATTAATTCTATGTGATCAATCAAGAATTAATATGAAGAACAACCAAAGATGAAGATCATAGAAGATAATAAATCCTAAATAATCAATAGATCTAATAGACCATAAAAACCCTCTGAAAACCTTGAACCTAACAAGAGATCTACTTTGACATGGTGAAAGAAACAATCATAATGAATAAAACATATATCATAAAAGAATCAACAGAGAAAACAAAGGAGTTTAGAAACTTCTCTCAAGAAGGCTGAGTTGTTGACTTGTCTCTCCAAAAGCTCTCTAGGTCTCTCTCTCTCTCTCTCTCTCTCTCTCTCTCTCTCTCTCTCTCTCTCTCTCTCTCTCTCTCTCAAAAATTTTCAAAAAATAAAGCTTAAGGGTTTCCAGCACGCTCACTAGCTAATCTCCTCTAGTCCTTCCTAATACGCTTGCGACCCTCTGACGTACCTCCTCGTGCAACTCTGGACCATACACTCACTGGCCTCGGGAACCTGTCCGACCACATCCACGACCACACCCACGTCCACGACCAACAACTCAAACACCTTTAACCACTGCTCTTCCAAGATCAGAGGCTAACAAGCATAAAAACAAACCAAAACCACACAAAGAAACATAACATACCGTGGAATCTCATTGAAGGCTCGAAGAGTATGTTCTAGGACTTCATGCCACACACAATTGACTAACTCACATAATCAATCAAAGGCATGCAAATCCAAACATCAACAACATAAACGCAGTCAATCCATACCTAGAACTGTAAGGGCTCTGATACCAAACTGAAACGACCCGACCCGTTTTTTTTAATAATAAATAATAAGTAAATAATAATAATAAATAATAAATAAATAACCCAAAATATTTATTTAAATATCCGGAAACCCAAAACACAAATTAAGCAGCGGATAATACCAATAATAATAAACCAATAATTACCAGAATCATAAACCAAAATGCTAGCAACTTGAACCATGGTTTTAACATCAACATTCCAATTCTAACAACCTAGCAGAAACCAAAGCATACAACAAAGACCCTAGAACATCCTCCTTTTCATTGCCATGATCCCACGGTCACACTTTGCCTCTACCTGCACCACAAACATAATGAGATGCGTGAGTATTACCAAAAATACCCAGTGAGGCGGTCCTCCCATCTACGAGCTATACACACAAGCAAATCAAGAGTACAACTACAAATAAAGTATAACAAACCAACCATTAAACTGAACAACCAATAACACTTTCACCACATTTACACATCATCATACAAAACAAGTCATAAAACCACATCGCTTAGATAAGCTCATGGTCACGCACTCACCTTAACAAGTGATTCACAAAATGTGCCGACTTAGTCAACCGGTCCCCAATGACCCAAATAGCATCAAAGGTCCGAGACACTGGCAATCCTACCACAAAGTCAATCGTGATCATATCCCACTTCCACTCTGGAATGGGCAGACTCTTCAGCCACCACCTGGAACCTGATGCTCAGCCTTCACTAGCTGACAAACATTGCACCTCGCGACCCAACTAGCTACATCCTTCTTCATCCCGACCCAGTGATAGTACTTCTTGAGATCATGGTACATATTAATCGCCCCTGGATGAATAGAGAACATGCTCGCATGAGCCTCCCTCAGGATCTCCTGCCTCAACTCCTCATCCTTGGGCACACAAATCCGCCTGTGCACCAAATGAGTACCATTAGCTGAGACCTGATACTTTGAATCAACATCCTTAGAGGCATTTACCAGCCCCAAATCCTTCTCTTGAGCAAACCACACCCTGCTTAAAAGATATACTTTATCAGCCGCCTCCAAACCCAACGGCTCCTGAGAAACCGCACACAACCTCAACGCACTGATTTCTCCTACCAAAGACTCCATATCCTGATCTTGAGCCAAAGCCGCCCGCTTCCGCCTTAGAGCGCTAACAACCAAGTTAGCCTTACCAGGGTGGTAGGCTATCTCCAAATTATAATCTGACACCAGCTCCATCCACCGCCTCTGCCTCAAATTCAGCTCAACCTGAGTGAATATATACTTCAGTCTCTTATGATCTGTAAACACCTGCACCTTTGCACCGTAAAGATAAGATCTCCAAATTTTCAGAGCAAAAACTACAACAGCCATCTCTAAATCATGAGTAGGATAATTGCCATCATGCTTCCGCAACTGCCGCGAAGCATAGGCAATTACCTTTCCATGCTGCATCAACACACACCCCAAACCAACTCTAGATGCATCTGTATAAACCACATAGGGTTCTCCCTGCTCTGACAATGCCAACACTGGCAAAGTAGTCAGCATCTCCTTTAGGCTTGCAAAGCCCTCCTCGCACTCCTGTGACCAAACAAAAGGAACATCCTTCCTTGTCAACTTAGTCATCAAACGTGTTCTGCTCGCAAACCCCTACACAAACCTCCTGTAATAACCTGCCAACCTAAGGAAACTCTTGATCTCCATGGCATTATGCGGTCAAGGCCAATCTCTGATAGCCTGAATATTCTCCGGATCTACAGAAACTCCCTCTGTATAAACAATATGAACCAAAAACCCCATCTCACACTGCCAGAAACTACACTTGCTCAACTTAGCAAACAACTTCTGCTCCCACAGCTTCTCCAGAACTGCCCTCAAATGCACTGCATGCTCCTCAGAACTCTTAGAATATACCAGGATGTCGTCGATGAAAATGATGACAGACACATGCAGAAACTCCTGAAACATGTTGTTCATCAATCTCATAAACGCTGCTTGTGCATTAGTCAACCCGATAGGCATCACCATAAACTCATAATGCCCATATCTCGTCCTGAATGCAATATTCCTAACGTCTGCCTCTTCTATCTGAATATGATGATAACCCGACGCCAGATCAATCTTGGAGAACCAAGTAGCACCTCTCAACTATTCCAACAACTCATCGATCTTGGGAAGAGGGTACTTGTTCTTCACAGTGACCCTGTTCAAACCCCGATAATCAATGCACAAGTGAAAACTCTCGTCCTTCTTCTTAACCAACGACATTGGCGCTCCCTATGGTGATACACTAGGATGAATTAATCCCTTCTTTAACATATCCTCTAATTGCTTCTTCAACTCTACTGGACTGACAATAAAGTATGCCGGCTCCAACTCATCCGCCACCTGAATATCAACCCTCTTGCCCGTTCAAGAACCTCTAGTAACTTGCCACTAAGGAAAACTTCCAAAAGACAGCTTATTTCAACATAGCTTTCCCGCTTGGCAATTCTCCACAGCAAATCATCAATACAAGTGCAATCAAACAAACAAGTACCATACGTTCGCATATTCTGATTCACCGTATCAAACAATATGCAGGCCGCCAACTCAAACCACTTGACTTATTTCTCCCAGCAACCTTACCAAAACCTTGAATCTAGCAACCCTGTCCATCTCCAATGAAATTTATCCACCATCGTCGCAACGACTGGTTTATACTACCATGAAGTTTTCTTGTGAACTTATGCACCTCGCAACCATGCCCTTGCCAGCTCATATCTGCTACAGCTCCCCTTCCCGAGATTCCAGCACCACTGCCCACACAATCCTGGCGCATCAGCCACACATTCATGACCCTCGACCCTGGGCTCCACCTGGGGTCCTAGCACATCCAGCATGCTCACCGGCTGACCCCCTCTGGTCCCTCCTGATACGCTTGCGACCCTCTTACATACCTCCTCGTGGAACTCTGGACCACACACTCGCTGGCCTCGGGAACCTGTCCGACCACATTCACGACCACGCACACGTCCACGACTAAAAACTCAAACACCTTTAACCACTGCTCTTCCAAGATCAGAGGCTAACAAGCATAAAAACAAACCAAAACCACACAAAGAAACATAACATACTGTGGAATCTCATTGAAGGCTCGAAGAGAATGTTGTAGGACTTCATGCCACACACAATCGAGTAACTCACATAATCAATCAAAGGCATGCAAATCCAAAAACCAACAACAAAAACATAGTGAACCCATACCTAGAACCGTAAGGGCTATAATACCAAACTGAAACGACTTGATTTAAATAACCAGAAACCCAAAACACAAAATAAGCAGCAGAAAATACCAATAATAATAAACCAACAATTACCAGAATCATAAATTAAAATGCTAGAAACTTAAACCATGGTTCTAACATCAACATTCCAATTTAACAACCTAGCAGAAACCAAAGCATACAACTAAACCCCTATAACATCCTTCTCTTCATTGCCATGATCTCACGATCACACTTTACCTCTACCTGCACCACAAACACAATGAGATGCGTAAGTATTACAAGAAATATCCAGTAAGACGATACTCCCATCTACGAGCTATATACACAAGCAAATCAAGAGTACAACTACAAATAAAATATAACAAACCAACCATTAAACTGAACAACCAATAACACTTTCACTACACCTACACATCATCACACAAAACAAATCATACAACCCAATCGCTTAGATAAGCTCATGGTCACGCACTCACCTTAACAAGTGATTCACAAAAATAACTACAACCAAAAGAGAAGCCCTCCAACATTCAAGAACAACCAAACTCGCTCCTAACAACAACAAACAAATATTGAAAACAAACTGGCAGAAAAATCAGAAAGGAACAACCTTACAAGTGAAACCACGAATTCAAAACGAACTGTTAACTTTCCAATCCCTCCGGTGAAAAGCAAGGCTAGACGTCCAGAAGCTTCCCACAAAATTTCAGTACAATCAGAGCTCAGATGAAACCGCAATAGATCCCGAAACATCCGCTGGTCACAATCCGCGACTAAGAAGAAAAGCCCTACGAAACTGCCGATATCTCTTTTTGAAACGATTTGAGTAATCGGATCCTCCTTCTCTCAAATCCTGACAGTTCTATTTCTCTCATTACTCTAAAGAAAAAGTTTGATCTCCTTCTCTTCCTCTTTTACACCAAATAACCAAGAGTTCTCTCCCTTTCTCTCTCATAAGTCATAACAATGTCGAGAATAGCAAAAACATAGAGAAGAGGCGTGACTTTATGAGGGGAATTAGGAGTTTTTGATTTAATTCGATTAAACCAGGATTTAATTAAACCAAAATCAATTAAAATCCTTTTTTTTTTGGTTTATTCAACATATCTCAAACTCTATTCCCGGAACACGGATGTTACAATTTTATTTAAATTTTAAGGTACACCGAAAAAATAAAATAATAAAAACATGTTAATTTATATTATTTTTTAAAATAAAATAGTGATTATGTAAGAATCCACGCGTCCTGGACTAACACCTTGTTAATAATAAACGAAATTTATTAGAATGTTATTAATGATGTGTGTTTTTATATAAGAATCATTGACGCTAGTATGAACGTGATTTTTATTTTTTTAACCGGAAGACAAAACTCACATTAAAATGTATAATATTTTTACATACTTGACTTTGAAATACACCAAGCAGAACTACAGTTGAACGTCTTTGATCTTAACAAGTCACGGATCTTGGATTATGTAAATCAAAAGCTGAAAGGGTCAAATCGTACAACAGGAGTGCACTCAAGAGGATGAGCCATTTTCAAACTCAGTCCTGAAACAGCCTCTTCCATGTATACTTTATCTCCTTTAATTCTCCAGTCAAAACACTGCACCATCGCTCCAATCGCAGTTTCCATAAAAATATGAGCTAGTTTTACCGCAGGACATGTCCTCCTTCCACCTCCAAAAGTAACGTACTTCAAGGCTTGCTCTCTTATCTTTTCTTCTTCTCCTGATCCCGAAGAAGCTAAAAACCTCTCTGGCTTAAACAAATCAGGATCTTCCCAAGAATCAGGATCTCTATTCACAGCATAGAGATTAACAACAAGTGTTGTTTTCTCCGGTATGTAGAACTCTTTGATCTCACAACTTTCTCCGAATACCCTTAACAAGAGAGGAGCTGACGGATGCAATCTTAGCCCTTCTTTAACGACAGCTTGCAAATAAGGGAGGTTTGGAAGATCTGATTCTTGAATCAACCTTTTCTCCCCCACAACGGAATCGATTTCTTCTCTCAATTTCTCGAAAACGTTGGGCTTGTTAAGTATCTCCGCCATCGTCCATTGTATATTCTGCGCCGAGCTGTCAGTGCCTCCAAGGAAAATTTCCTACAGTTTTTTTTAGTCAGAACTAAACTCCAAACATGGTTTATGAACAAAACAACTAAAAAACATCCAACTTTTTTTATAAAAATGCTCTGGTCCAGAACCTCTTAGTTATTAAAAAAAAAAAAAAAAAAACATCTAACTTACCACAATTAAAGACTTGATCTGTTTTCTAGTGATCTTATACTCTGCTTCTTCGTTTCTATAAGCTTCCAACAAATAATCCATCATGTCCCTATCTTGAGTCCCCTCAAGTTTCTCCTCGTGTTCCACTAGGATCCTCTCAAGAAACTCGTCGAATTCACGCGAAACTCCCATTATCTCTTTTCTGAAAATGTTTGAAAAGAAGAGCTTCACTGATAAGGCAAAAGATTTGTTAACCAATTCCCTTGCTCTCTCTGCCACACCGTTCTCCTCTGAACAACTCCTCCCCATGCTCATCCTACAGATGATGTTGTTAGTGAGCTTCAGTGCTTCTTTACCGATCTCAACGCTCTCCTTCTTCCTTGCCTTATCGAGCAGATCGAGGCAAAACCGTCGTACCTCCTCTGCACGAATACCTCTGGACAGCTCGATCGCATGTGACCGGAGCAGTTTCGTGGATATGAGCTTCTTCATGAACTTCCAGTAATCTCCATAAGGAGCGGTGACGAATCCCGAAGATCCAAACACTAGAGAGTCTTTGTTGACTGGGACAAAGCGATACGAGACGTTCACGTCGTGCGTCCCGAAGATCTCGTAGGCCATTGAGGCAGATGAGACATGGACTATAGGGAAGTTGAAGACACGGAGATGGAGAAAAGGTCCATACTTGAAGGCGAGTTTCTGGAAGGACTTGTGTGGTAGAGATGAGAGAAGATGGTGAAGATGACCGATGATTGGTAGCGAAGGAGGGCTCGGTGGCAGGTGAAACCCTTTTGGTTTCTTGAAGAAGAGACCGTAACAAAGGAGGGAGAAAAGACATAGGAAGATGAAGATGGAAATGTTTTGAAAGTCAAGGGTGATGATTTCTGCCATTGTTGCTCAAAACTTGAAGTGGAAGATGAAGCATAAATACGAATCTGTTAATTATATATATATGGTGTTATCGGATGTAGTTATTAATGCATTTAAATTTGATGCATTGTGATGAATTCATGTCAATAGACATGGGTTTTCACTTTTTTTTTGTTTGTTCTGTTAACTACAAGTTATTTTTTATTTTATTTTGTGCACCAAGATTTTTATATCAAACTAAAACATCTTCCAAGGAGGGAAAGATTACAAAGGGAGGAGCCAAAGCTAACAAACTCCCTGATGCAAACGTAAGGCCAAACGCCAAATAAAAGCATACAGAATGATAGAACAAAGTATTCCTAACACTTCAGCAATAACTAAAATCGCAAAAATCTCGATCCTTGATAATAGCAGAGCGGAAAAGTGAGAGGTTACTTTGGACAATACCTGAACCACAAGGGAAGATGTTGCACGAGATTGAAACTTCCACAGAGGGAAGCAAGACAATCCATAATTGGGCGGCAGAGACAAAGGTGACAGGGCACCAAGCTAACAAGCCGTTGAAAACATCAGAGAAAGAAATCTCTAGAAAGCATCCTTCAAGAACAGAGACTGGCTGCGCAATACAATAGCAGTAGCTTAGACGCCTTGGAAGCAAGGATGACAGGTGAATGCTTTTCTCCAATAACCTGGACAAGGAAGCAAAACAAGGATAAAGGATAGAAGTATATCCAATCCAATAGAAGTGGTGGATAGAAGTATATCCAAACCACAAAGATCTTCGACCATAAGCGACTCTTACGCAAACTAGTAACTCTCATAGCAGAAGGAAGCACACCCCAAATGGCCTCACAAATAGAAGACAAAGGCAGTCAATCCAGACTCTTTTAGGGGACCAGAAACACAAACCCACTAAGGGGAAGGAAGCAGCACAAATCCAAGAAGTATTGGACCAGGCCCACCAAAAAATCAACCTCTGGGGTCTCTGCACAAGACCTAGCATAACCGAGAAAGTAGCACGGCGGCAGAGCGGAAGGGTGGCAAAGGACGGACCACAAGACCCCATCAGAAGCTGGTACTTCGGGTTGACAAACAAGGCGGAAACGAGACAGAAGGAGGATAAGAGGGGATGTGGAGCTGGTCAAAGGACCGGCCGTGACATCGCCTGACGGAGACTAGCAACTGAGTCTGCTAGAGCGGTTCGCCCAAACACCATTGAGAGAAAATCCGACCCAGATCCGGGAAGAGACACGGCAATACCTGGGCAAAATCCGGAGAAAGATCCGGTACACAGAGAGACTCCGGAGAGACCGGTAAGAAAAGCGCCAAGAGCAGACGGAGAAGACAGCTGACGACGGGAGTATCGCTTAAACGGAAACCGGAATTGCGGTTTGAGAGAGAGCTTGAAACGAGACGAGCTTGGATTTGACGGGAGACGAGCGGAGCAACAAACGGAGGCTAGGTCCAACGCCGCCGAGCCATAGCTACACCGGCGCCGGAGATCGGGAGCTGTCTTGACGACTTGGGAATGGCTGGCGGCTAGGGCGAACCTGGAGCTCTCTAACAACAATAATGTCGGTCCATTGTGGGATTAACTACATGTTATTTAAAATAATATTATTCCATGGTTGATAGCCCTAACAGAAGGAATGTGTTTATTTTTGTTGAATTTTAATACTAGCTTTTAATAGTACTTTTGAGTATATGAGGTGAAATTAACATCATTCATGAGAAAAATGAATTTTCACAATAATATTCAAACATTTAGTTTAACTTGTTCATATCAACTGACTCATAACCTAAAGTATTTTCCAAATTATTTTTAAGATATATAGAATATCAAATTGTTTTTCTACATTGAAAATGGTTAAACTATTAAAACTTAATTAAATAAGCATTTAATCTTTATATAGTTGAATGTTAGATCACAAAAAACAAACTAAATATAGTAATGAGTATATTTAAAAAATGTAGTACATTTTTTCGAAGGTAAGAGAGATATAATAAGTAAAAGGAATATGATAATTGCATTACAAAATTTTAATTCGCAAAACATTCCATACTTCAAAAAAAAATAAAAAAAATATACTAATACGCTAGAAATAATTAAACACTAGGTAACAACCGCACTATATGCGGAATAAATCGAATCTATTAAATTATTATCAGTAAAATTATTATTTGAAATCTAAGTTGTCATACTAATAATTTTACACATAATTTTTTTATTTTATTCAAATTTACATTTAATTATTTTGTGTAAAAATATGTTTCACCCGTGAAATGTGGAAAAGAATGTTAATTATTGTGATAATTGTGATAATGTCATTTATTTTTAAGATTATTGTGATAATTAATTTTTAATATATACTCCCTTTGTTTTATAAAGAGTGTCATTTTAGAATTTTATTTTTGTTTCACAAAAAATTTCATTTAATATTTCCAATGCACTATTTTATATTTTCAATGCATATTTTCATTAGATTTTATAGTTTTACTCTTAATCTATGACTAAACATTTATTAAATAAGGGCATATATGCATATTTTAATATTTTCTAGTTTGTGTGAAATGTGTCAAAATGACACTTATTGTGAAACAGATGGAGTACTTGAATAGTCATCGATTTTTTTTTAAATCGGAGAATAAGTTTTGTATTTCAAAAAGTTAAATAGATGAATAAGTTTTTTAATAGTTTATGAAATGTAATTTAATTTAATTAATTAAATATGTTATTAAAATAATAATTAAATTATTAACTATATTTTCTTTTTTTAATAGTTGATAAAGTCTTTCATTTTTAAAAACTGATAGAAAAAAACATTATCTTATATATTCTAATGATACATTTTAATAAATCAAAAGACTTATTTTTATAAATATGTTTATCTTGCGATGTTTAATTGTAATTAAATCTTCAAATCGTCTGGCGACAACACATTAGCACTTTCAACAAAATACTTATCTACTAATATATAGGGGATTTGAAGTAAAGAATGGAAATGGTTTATTTAACTTGACTCTGTTACCGTGCCATGGTCAAAGTTAAAAAAATCATGCTAAGTGTTAAGAAGAATCATTTCTACATCAAATTTAAAATTACTAAAAAGGTACATGCATGAAAGTATTGATCAAAAAAATAATCCACAAAGACTAGTAAACCCTTCAAATTTGAGCCTCATTGAAACATTTCGGCGACATATGTTTGGAAAAGTAATCTTCAGAGTTAAGAGTATCCAAGTGGAAATAATCAGAATTGCATTTTTTCATGCCAAGAACTGAAGTGCTTCGTCAGATACTCGAAAGAAGTTGTTCGTTGGTTTGGTAGTACTGCAATGACGAAGGTATCCTCTACTCGACATGGAAATAAGATCTATTTATAACGTCCCGACCGTTCTACTCACTTAGTAGGCTTTATGTCCACTCCAGGCTCATGAGCTCTCTTTGTTTAATTAGTGGGTTTCATTTCCATTTCAGGTATGTGGGTTCATCCATATTCTGAGGGTACTATTGCTACGTTCGAGAGATTTAAAGATTTGTTATCATACCTACAAACTATTACATGATTTTTTTTTTTTTTTTTTTTTTTTTTTTTTTTTTTTTTTTTTTTTTTTTTTTTTTTTTTTT
>NC_025689.1:25216772-25229018 GCF_000633955.1 Camelina sativa
TTTTTTTTTTTTTTTTTTTTTTTTTTTTTTTTTTTTTTTTGTGTTTTATCCTCACTTGCACAGTTCTGACAATCACTTTTTCGAAAGTTATTTATCTTGAAACTACTCCAACTCAAGCACGCTTAACATTGGAGTTCACTTATGACCCTTGACCAAAAAGGTAAGTACAATTTAGTGACATAGGTGGGCAAATCAATTCTTTTAAACCTCTATATATGTCCCTGAAACTGGGGTGTCACAATTCACCCTCACTAACAGATTGCAATGTCCTTGTTGCACTCCAAGACTGTCACCCCCGATGGTGTGAGCCCACTCGACTCCACACTCGACTCCATTCTGAAATCACTTGTAATGCTCCGACCGTCTACTCCCTTAATAGGCCCATCTCCACTCTCAGCCCATGGGCCTACCTCGCTTAATGGGTCCCCATCTACTCCTGGCCCGTGGCCTCACGTCCACTCCTGGTCAGTGAGCCCTCCTATACCTGACGACCAGTTTGTTACGTCTATGAGGCTTCAAGGACTTTTTTACCGTCCCTACAAATCACCACATAATTTTTTCTTGTGGTTTGTCTTCACTCGCATAGTTCCGACAATCACTTTCCGGAAAGTCAGCCACATGAATCTACTCCAGCTCAAGCACGATTAACTCTGGAGTTCTCTCAGGACTCTTGACCGTAAAGTAAGTGCACTTTGGTGTCATAGGTGGCCAAATCAATTTTTTAAACCTCTCTGTATGTCCTTGAAATCGGGGTGTCATACTATTCAACATGTAGTCATGTGGATTCATACTCTTAGTTATTGTGAGTAGTGACATCCTGGTTTATGGAGAAGTTTAAAAGAATTTATTTGAACACCTATGTCACCCAATTGTACTTATGAAACAACCTAACCCATTTTTTTTTTTATCCTAATAACTAGTGATCTCATACTCACTAGCCACCTAAACCCAATCAATAACAGCGAATAACACAAACAATTCCAAGAAACCAATAATGAACAAATGAATAACAGATTACCAATTCCAACAAGAATCCAAAACATAAACAAAGTCATAGAACCAGCAATCCTAACATCCGTTCTAGACAACTAAGTTCTACTCCATAATCCTATCAAAGACAGAAAACAATCAACCGAGCCTCTAGAACATCCTCCTCTTTATAGCCTTGATTTCACGATCACACTTTGCCTTTACCTTAGCCAAACAGAGAGATCTCACCAACAATGACGAAAAAACACACCACCACAAGCTTCTCCCACGTTCTTAGCCTTAGATCTCCAACCTCCACGCTAAAAACTCACAAGAACAATGACAAAAGCTTCAAGGAACCTTCAGGAAACTCACAAGAACTTTTGGGAATCTTTTTCTCTCTTTTTCAAACAAAGGAGGCGACAAATAGGTTTTCTCAACCCAATTATGTCGATTCCACACCTTAAGTACGACCCCTAAACCGAACCAACTTGAACCGAGAATCCTGAAATCGAACCAAACACCCGACTACACACTTTGTCAGTCGAAATCACTAACTGTGTCGATTGACACACCCACAAAAATTTTAATTTTTGGTTTGCGGGTGTTCTAATTCTCCCCCACCAGCATAGATTCGTCCTCGAATCTAGCACCAACCAACAGTCTAGGATCTACCGTACAACCGACACTAAGGCATGCACATCCTCTGACTAATCCATGAGGACTCTATCAGGCCAATAACCCGCGTCTCTGACATTATACGCTTTCAACCCATGCATCTCTCTAGCTCTCATGTCTCAACCTTCGAGATACCAACTATACCCTCAAGCCACAAAGTCCTTTGAGATAACGGTACACAGGAACCTAATCATCCCTTCATGAGTTGTTCAAGATCTCATATCTCTAGAGCAATAACTCTGAGCACGACCGAGTACCATGCTGACAAGAACTACCTCTATGGCTCTCAAAAGAACATCGCAATGTCCTACGGCCAACACTCGCCACAAAAGTCACAAAGACCTTAAACACGTCACAAAGACCACATAAATGCTCCACAGGACCGCCACTAAGGCCACAAAAATTTCCAAAAGGACTGCCACAAAGGCCACAAATGTCAGCGAGACCGCCACCATGGTATTCGGTGTCACTAAGACCACCACCAGGGTATCCAGCGTCGCCAAGAACACTACCTCTGACAGGCGTCACCAATAACTCTGTCACAAAGACCACTATCAGGAAACAAAACATCACTAAGAAAACTACCATTGACAAGCGTCACCAAGATCTTTGTCACCAAGACCACTATTAGGGTATAAAACGTCACTAAGATACCTATTAAGGCCCAAGCGTCACCAAGACCACTCAATGTCATGATACAAAACGTCACTAGCTAAGACCATCCCGCAGGCTTACATCCCGCAGGATCATCACAGTTTCCATAAAACTTTCTATTTTTAGAACTTTCTATTATGGAAACTTTCAATTCATGAAAACTTGCCATTTATAGAAAACCAAAGTTATTTCCTTTTCCATGACACACACCAGTCAAATAATGAAATATCTATCTTATTAATCATTAAATGTCATAATCGTTACAACTTCAACGAAAATACATATGAAAAAAAAAGATACAACGGCTCTAAGCCAACATCCCGCATCCTGAGCACCACCTTATCTTGGTACTTAGTCGCACAACCAACCATCCCTAAGCGGCCAAGTATCGAGAGAGATGGGCTGGAATACTCCCTCCACTCCAACCATGGTCTTCAAACCATCACGACACTGGGACCGAGGTTAGGCAAGCTCAAGCCTCGGCCTGCTTTTCGAACCACTTCTTGAACTCTGCCTTCATCCTCGCCTCTGCCTCCCAAGTCTCTTCTAACACTCTATCACATTCCCACTGGACTCTCATCAAAGGGATCATCTTCCGCCGAAGTTCCTTGATCCGCCTCTCAAAAATCCTCACCGGTCTCGCCTCAAGAGTCATGTTGGGTTGAAGATATGCAAGAATCTTAGCCTACACCTTGTCATCCTTGTAAAGAAACTTCCTCAGCATAGACACGTGGAAAACCTTGTGGAACGCATGCATAACCTCAAAGAACTCTAACTTGTATGCAACCGGTCCCACCCACTCCACAATCCTGAAAGGACCCATGTACCTCAAACTCAAATTAGTCTCTTAGATAGACCTGTTCGGACCCCACAACATGGCCATCTTGAGAGACATCCTGTCATCCACCTGTAACTCAATGTCCTTTCTTCTCTGATCAGCATAACTCATCTGCGATTCTGAGCCTTTCTCATGTTCAGCTTAAGCACCTGGATCTTCTGTGTGGTCTCTACAACAAAACTTGCATCCAATATGCTCCTCTCCCCCACCTGAGTCCACCATAAAGGTATGCGACATGGTCTCCCATACAACGCCTTATAGCTTTTGTTGTAAGCAAACTCAGTCCAGCACACACATCCTTAGCAAGTCCTCTAGAGTCTGAATTGTCATCTCTGACTTTCCATCTGTCTGGGGATGCTAAGTTGTACTCATTTTCACCTTAGAGCCCAACTCTGCCTGAGACGCCCTCCAGAACGCTGAAGTGAATTTATAATCACTGTCTGACACAATGCTCACATGTATATCATGCAACCTCACAATCTCCCATGCATATTTATTAGCCAAGACTGCTGCTCCATCAGTTTTTTTAATGGTTAGAAAATGTACAGACTTTGTCAGACGATTCACAATCACCCAGATAGCATCCATAGTCCGTGACACAGGCAAACCAACCACAAAGTCTATCGTGATCATATCCCACTTCCACTCAGTAATGAGTTGTGATACCCTGGCTTGCGGAGAGGTTTAAAAGAATTGATTTGGCCACCTATGTCACCAAAAAGTGCACTTATCTTTTCGTTAAAGGGCTTGAGAGAACTCTAGAGTTAAGTGTGCTTGAGCTGGAGTGTGTCGGTCGACACCAGTAAGCAACATCGATCGACACTGGGGGGTAGTGTCGGTCGACACCAAGTGCCAGTCTCAGTCGACACATGCCTTCCAGCGAGACGATACTTGCTTCATCTTTTGTATGATTTGTTTTGGACATTGGTATCTCAGTTGCTTGTGTGTATAGCCTATTAGATGGGAGGATTGCCTCACTGAGTGTTTTTAAAATACTCATGCATCTCAATTTGTGTTTATGGTGCAGGTAAAGGCAAAGTGTGATCGTGGAATCAAGGAAATGAAGAGGAAGATGTTCTAGGGACTCGATTGGTTGTTGTCTGGTTTTGCTAGGTTGCTAGATTTGGGTTAAGAGAACATTGCTAGGTTGCTGGTTCTATGTTTCCTATTGTTTGGTTATTGGATATTTGTTATGCTTTAAATATTTGTTATTTATTATTTGATATTTATTGGTATTGTTTATTTTCCGCTGTTTGGTTTGATTGTGGTTAGGTGGCTAGTGGATATGGAACCACTAGTTTAGAGAATTTATAAAATATTATTTATTATTTATTAAAAAAATGGGTCGGGTCATTTCAGTTTGGTATCAGAGCCGAACCCATACGAGTGTGGGGTCAAGTGGGCTCACAACATTGGGGGGTGACGGTCTTGGTGTGCAACGAGGATGTTGCGATCTGTTAGTGGGGGTGAATTTTGACACCCTGGCTTCCAGAGAGGTTTAAAAGAATTGATTTGGCCACCTATGTCACCAAAAAGTACACTTATCTTTTCGGTCAAGGGGCCTGAGAGAACTCTAGAGTTAAGCGTGCTTGAGCTGGAGTAGTCTCAGGATGGGAGACCTTCCAGGAAGTGATTGTCGGGACTGTGCGAGTGAGGACAAAACACAAGGAAAGATCATGTGGTGATTTGTAGGGACGATAACAAGTCTTTAAAACCTCACGGACATAGCAAACCGGTCGTCGGATAGGGATGAGCTCACAGGCCTAGTGAGAGGACGTGAGACCCATTAAGGAAAGTGGGCCCATGGCTGGGATTAGACATGGGGTCCACTAAGAGGTGGTGGTCGGGGCGTTATATGGGTAAATTCTGCAACAGGCCACCCGACACATGATGCTCAGCCTTCAGTTTCTGGCGCGTATCACAACTCGAGACCCAGCTAGTGATATCCCTCTTTATCTCGACCCAGTAATAATACCGTTTGAGGTCGGATACATCTTGGTCGCTCCAGGAGGAACAGAAAACTTGCTCGGATGAGCCTCCCTCGGAATCTCCTGCCTTAGACCCTCATCTTTGGACACATAAACCCGACCATGCACAAAAATAGTCCTATTAGCAGAGACCGGATACTCTGAACCCTCGGCCTTATAGGCGTTCACCAGCCCCACATCACTCTCCTGAGCCAAATGCACTCTACTCAGAAGATCTGCTCTATCAGCTGTCTCCAGTCCCAACGGCTCTTATGAAATAGCACATAACCTCAAAGTACTGAACTCACTCACCAGAAACTCCATATCTTGCTCTTGAGCAGAAGGCGCCTGCTTCCTGCTCAGAGAATCCACGACCAAGTTAGCTTTATTGGGGGTGGTAAGCTATATCCAGATCATAATCCGTCACTAACTCAATCCACCACCTCTGCCTTAAGTTCAGCTCTGGCTGAGTGGTACTTTAGGCTCTTATGATCTATGTACACCTGTACCTTTCTGCCATAAAGATAAGATCTCCAAATCTTCAAAGCGAAAACCACACCTGCCATCTCCAAGTCATGGGTAGGGTAGTTTCCCGCATGCTTCCGCAACTTTCGTGAAGCATAGGCAATGACCTTCCCCTCCTGCATCAGCTCACACCCCAAACCAACTCTGGAAGCATCTGTATATATCGCATACGGCTTATTCTGCTCCGGCAAGGCCAATACTGATGTACTTATAAACATCTACTTCAGCTTGCGAAAACTGTCTCACACTCCAGTGACCACACAATGGAAACGTACTTCCCTATCATCTTAGTCACCGCCCGTGCCATATTCACAAAATCCCTCATAAACTTCCTGTAGTAACCTACCAACTCAAGGAGACTCCTGATCTCCATGGCGCTATGCGGGCTAGGAAAATCTCTGATGGCCTGAATCTTCTCTGGATCCATAGAGACTCCCGATTCAGAAACAACATGACCCAAAAAACGCATCTCTCTCTGCCAGAAACTGCACTTGCTCAACTTAGCGACAAGCTTCTGCTCTGCAGCTTCCTCAGAAATGCTCTCAGATGGATCTCATTCACCTCAGGACTCTTAGAATACACCAGGATGTTGTCGATAAAGATGATGAAAAACTCATCCAGAGGCTCCTGGGATACGCTGTTCATCAACCTCATAAACACAGCTGGTGCATTGGTCAAACCAAATGGCATCACTAGGAACTCGTAATGCCCATACCTTGTCCTAAAAGCTGTTTTCCTGACATCCAGCTCATCTATCAGAATCTGGTGGTAACCCGACGCCAAGTCAATCTTGGAGAACCAAGTACTACCCCTCAGCTAATCCAACAACTCATCAAACCTCGGAAGAGGGTACTTGTTCTTCACAGTGACTCGGTTCAGCCTCGATAATCTATACACTAGCGGAAACTTTTGTCCTTCTTCTTAACAAAGAACACTGGTGCTCCCCACGGTGAAGTACTAGGAATAATGAATTTCTTGCCCAACAAGTCCTCCAACTGCTTCTTCAGCTCCACCATCTCTGCTGGAGCCATGATGTTGGGTGCTTTGGACAATAGCGAAGTCCTTGGTTCCAACTCAATCGTGAAGGGATCAGACCAAAATGATGGTAACCCCTACAACGACTGAAAAACATCCTCAAACTCCCAAACCACATGGATCTCACCCACAGCAACCTGCCTACAGACTCCTGCATCGAAATCATAGCCAAATACGCCTCCTGGCCCTTCTTGATCATCTTCTCTGTCTACACAGCAGATATAACCAGACTTCCCGAGTTTGGCCTCACTCCATCATAAAACTAACTCCTCGCTCCGAGCCTCTCAAATACAACTCTACCCCGATGACAATCTAGATGGACTCTATACTGCTGCAACCAATCCATGCCCAATACCACATCATACAGCTCCACTGGACTGATAACAAGATCTGCTGGCATCAACACTCCAGCCACCTGAATATCCACACATCTCGCCCGTCCATGAACCTGAATCATCCTGCCTCCAACAACCTTAACGGTCCTAAACCGCTCTCTGGGATCTCCACGAATGTTGCCCCTCTCAGAAAAGTCTGGGGTAACAAAACAATGAGTAGCTCTAGAGTTGAACAACACATGGGACGAAAGTTCTCCCACCAATAAGGTCCATACACAAACCTTGCACTAAAAACCCTAACATTCATCACAGACACCCATAATATTGAATAATGACAGAAAACTACAAATTCAAGTTTAGAAATTATACTCGTGTTCGCGTTAGCGCTAGTTCCTCCATCTCCACGATCGTGTACACACGACACACCAATGGTAAAGGCAACACCGTGTGCCCCACTTTCTGAACTCTTGGCTGCATCGCTGCCACCGCCATCGGGTGCAGCTTGGGTCACGTCAATCTGAGATGCCCCACCTCCCTGCAGCGGTAACACACTCGAGTCGTCGGCGGCGCTGTCTGGTTCCCCCTTTGTGGACAACTCGCCACCCTGTGCTCTTAGCTCCCACACGCAAAGCATCCCGCACCGCTGGACCCCGACCTCTGCATGGCGTCGAACTTCTGCTTCTACCCCTGTGCAGGCTTGCCGCCCTTGATAGGAACATAATGCGACTGAGTCCGCTTCGGTTGCACCGGAGGACTTACCACCACCACCTGTGACCTAAAATCATCCTCTATCCAAGGCTCAAGTCTTTAGCAGCTCTTCTCTCGTAGCTTAGCTCCTCAGCCGGCACTGAGTCCTCTGGCCATCACGAAGAGCCAAGAAGAATCTCCACACCTGAGCCGACTCTGGCTCCAAAGCCCGGTCTGCATACACCAAAATCTGACTGAACTCCGCGTCTAGGTCTCGCACAGTATGGTTCCCTTGGGTCAACCCCAATAACCACGCCTCTATGCAATCAAGTGCCTCCTACGGGAAGTACTTGGCGTTGAAGTCTCCCACAATGCCCATCCAAGTCATCGTCCGCTGCACTCTCCGGGCTGTCACCGACCACCACACACGTGCATCTCCCGACAGGTAGTGTACTCCCAAGTCCATCCGATACTAGTCGGGACACTAGACCGACTGGAAGATATCCTCCATCCGCTCTTCACACTCGGGTCTGAACTCCCCGGGAAAAATCTCACACCCACATGTCGTAGCTGCACCATCATCTGATCATACTGTGCATTCACTACCCCGGCCTCGGCTGCACGCCTGCCTGCAACCCAGCCACAGACTACACCGCTGGACCCTACCTACCAACCACTGGCGGCACCATCGAAACCTGCCCACCAACCGTTTGTGGCACCTGTGGTGCCTGCACACCAGCCGCCGGCAGCGCCACTGCAAGAAGCCGTGCCAAAACCTGAGCTAGCAAGCCCATCAAGACATCCTCTCTACCTAGAGCACCAACCGCTGCAACCCCACACCCAGGGCACCACCAGTACCAACACTAGGCCCACCAGCCCCTCCGATACTACAACTAGCCACGTCTCCATGCACTCTAGGATGAACTTGTTACTCTGCCACCTCCTCATTGGCCATGCTCTGGGTCACACTCACACTGGCATTGGGAAACTGTCCCCGCCCACGACCACGCCCATGACCCCATGCCACACGCAAGCATTCAATCCAACATCCACAACACAAAGCACACAACGAACCCGTACCTAGAACTGTAAGGGCTCTGATACCAAACTGAAACAATCTAACCCGTTTTTTTTTTTAATCCTAATAATTAATGATCCTATAATCACTAGTAACTTAACCCCAATCAATAACAGTGGATAACACAAACATTTCCAATAAACCAATAATGAACAAATGAATAACATATTACCAATTCCAACAACAATCCTAAATATAAACAAAGTCATTTGGGAATCGTTTTCTCTTTTTTCACACAAAGGAGGCACCAAATAGGTTTTCTCAACCCAAATATGTCGATTCCACACCTTGAATACGACCCCCAAACCGAACCAACTTGAACCAAGAATCCTGAAATGAAACCGAACACCTGACTACACACTATGTCGATCGACACCATTAACTATGTCGATCGACACACCCACCAAAATTCCAATTTGTGTTTCGCGGGTGTTACAACTTATCATTTTGGTCAATGGTCCTGACCAGTGGCGGATCTTGGGAAGAAAATTATATGGGTTACTACTAACTAAGGAAATTTTTCCTTAGCAATAAAAGCACTTGGGAAATATACTAAAATGGAAATGATGTAGAGACGAGGGATCGAACCCTCCATCTATGACAACATATGAGGCAATTTTTACCAAATGAGCTAAGTGAAACTATTGGAAATTAACAAATTGAAATATTCTTAAAATTGAGTGTCGGGCACGTGCCCTACCTCCTCCCAACGTAGATCTGCCCCTGGTCCTGACAGGACTTCACAGTTAAACGTGCTTATGCTAGAATAGTTTCATGATAGATAATCTTCCGGAAAGTGAATATCAAAGTTCACATGAATTATAAATTGCATTAATTCGATCTATAAGTTTTGATTTATTTTAACACTTTACATTCAAGTGAAGTTCACGTGGGTGGGTTAGAATCGATGGATCGATCCATAAATTTTGATCTATTTTGTCACCATGTATATATGTGTACTATTAATCAATTACAATCCCATATTAATCTATCAATCCAACTCGTTTTTAATTCATCTCATTTGCCCTATCAACCAACTTGGATAAAAGAATATTAACTCAGGGTCTGACTGGTTCAAACGCAGTATTTGCGGTTGCGGTTGTGGGAGATTGCAGAAGGGGGCGACTGTGGTTTCAAGCGTTATTAAGCGTTTTGAATGACTGGTTTAGCGTTTTAAAATGAGTGTGTTTGCGGGAGTTTTACAACTGGTTGACCAACAGTTGCATTAGCGGTTAAAACATAATAAATAAAAATTTGATTTATAATTAAAAATCATTAAAAATACTAAAATAATTAATCAAAAAATAAATAAATTTCATATTGAAACATTTATTACTTTATACATTTGGCTTTTCACCCAAAATTTAATCAAGTAATGTGGTAAATGACAAAACATATGCTTTAGATTATAGATATTTTCTGCTAAATCTCACAAACTCAATAAGTTCCTCACATTGAATTACAAGGCCAAGGTAAATTAATTATTAAAGAGTCGAGAAGAGTCATTGGTGATTTGTTTAATATATTTACAAATAATCTTATTTTCTTAAACTTTTGATGAAATGTTATATTTATTGAGATTTTTTTGAACGTATGTGCAATGTGCCAATAGTTTTACATAAGGTTTTCCGGTTTTTTGTTAATTGGAATCTTATTTTCTTGTAATTGTTTATATTATAATCTATTCAATCGTATTTATACTTCATTTTGTCTCATTCTTAATGGGTACAATAGTTATGTTATAAGAAAAAAATATTTTAGTATTTTTGATTTATTTTTTGGTTTTAAAGAAAAATTTTCCAACCGCAATCGCCCGCAAACGCAAACGCTTGCGAGAGGCAGCTTTTGGAATTCAGTGGTTGGGAGCTATTAGGAGCGGTTGGAAACGATTAAAAACGATTTGTGTGATTGGTACCAATCGCTACCACTCGCAAACGCAACGTTTGCGAGCGGTAACGGGAGAACCAGTCAACACCTCATTGGATCACAGGGTTATGATTGGATTGGATCGATCCATAAGCCTTGAATTTTGACCCCTTTGACACCCTGCATTTAAGGATCTAATATACTCCCTCTGTTTCACAAAGAGTATCATTCTGGAGATTTTTCTTTGTTTCACAAAGAGTGTCACTCTACAATTCCAATGCATTATTTTATATTTCCAATGCATATTTAACATTATATTTCCTAGTTTTACCCTTAATCTATAACTAAATAAACTTATTAAATAAGGGCATATCTGTATATTTTAATGTTTTCTTAATTTGTGTGAAATATGTCTAAATGACACTCTTTGTGAAACGGAGGAAGTATGTACTAAATACTTTGTTTTATACTACTAGGTGTGTCATCCTAGGAATCAACATATTGTTTATTATATACTAACCATGCTTCATTTATTACACTGGTAGGAATAACGTGAATATCATGGACAACTGGATCCTTCATTTTTACGACAATAAATTATCGTTTCAATTAAAATACTCCGGACAATTATGGTGAGGTTTCAGCTGTCCAGACGATTAATTTATCCTGCGGTTGAAACTCTCTACCATCAGACTATTGTATTACCTCGGTTTTTAAGAGACCCAAGAAAAGATGAAAATGGAATTAAAAAGATTTGAGTTCTTGTTGGAACAAATTTTGACGTGTTAAACATAAACTTCCAACTCAAAACCAATCGATAATATCTCTTATATAGTACTTAGTTCACATCTTTCTAATGTGGATATCTTACACACTTCCTCGACAGTTCTTCCGTTCCATCTCGATCTGAATTCCACTTTAGGACCGACAATAAACTCTGCTCGGCTAATTATGGGCCACTCAATTTTTGTTAACGGGATTTCTAGTGGTAGGGATGCAGGAAACAGTTTCTACCCACCCTTTGCCCACCCTGAAGCTATGACTGATTTTTCTGGTAGACCACTTTCACATAATTGCTTTGATTGAACTAAGCCAGTTTGATCACAGCCCATAATCGATCTCATCATGACACCGAAAGTGCTGTCGAGTAGATGGATCTATCTTAGATGGGAGAGGCGACTAAAAAGTTGTTGTTAAGGTGTGATACGAACAAATCAAACTTACACTTATATTGCTTGCTTGAATATATATATAAACAAATGATAATGTAGTCAATATGAATCTCTTTCATAGATAGTTATTTTAATATGAAAGTAGAACAACATTAATTTGAGTTCAAAAATGTATTTTAATGCTTCCAAAATTTCTTTTGCATAGGTTTTATAATTCCCTCATATTTTCTCTTTACTCAATGCCTTTATTTTGTAGAATTTTATTTCAGCATAATTACCTAGAGTCAATTGATGACTCCTTTAATTATAGCTTCAGTGACATTAATAAAACTGATAGCTTAAGTAGTACCGCGATTATTATTGCGCACTTGTAGTTTTACATTGGGTAAAACTTTACGTGTAAGCGTAACAGTCAACTAGAGACAGTGAGGACTGTAAATGC
>NC_025689.1:25229641-25233439 GCF_000633955.1 Camelina sativa
ATAATTCCCTCATATTTTCTCTTTACTCAATGCCTTTATTTTGTAGAATTTTATTTCAGCATAATTACCTAGAGTCAATTGATGACTCCTTTAATTATAGCTTCAGTGACATTAATAAAACTGATAGCTTAAGTAGTACCGCGATTATTATTGCGCACTTGTAGTTTTACATTGGGTAAAACTTTACGTGTAAGCGTAACAGTCAACTAGAGACAGTGAGGACTGTAAATGCAGATGAGGCAATAATAAAGTGCAGAAAGTAAAGAACACAATAACTTTGTTATCGAGGTTCGGTTTTTCCTACTCTTCGGGACCACGTCCAGATTTCGATTCCACTAGAACAAAAAAGCAAATACAATCTATTTGCAAACGCGTAAATCAAGCATAACCTTCTTAATTCACCGCTCCGTTCTATAACATGAAATCTTAAGGATAATTCTCTACCCTTAGCTAGATTAACACCAAGCCTAGATTTAAACCAAGATAACCTAACCTTGGGCTAAACTCCCCCTGATCTTAGACTTCAGATCTTCAACTCTCTTGAGCAACCTTCACACACACGTCACACCGACGAACAAAGAAGCTTGAACAACACAAGCACCAAACTGCGAAATTAAGCCGCACACAATGAGAAAGCTCTCTAGGATTATTATCTTTATCTCTCAGCTCTCTTACCTCTCTAGGATGTGCCCAACACCTCCTTATATATCCCTCAAGACTTCCTAATGACAATAGGAGAAGATTTCCAAATCTCATAAGAAAAATACTTTTTCCTTTTTGCTATGTTCCTTTTCCTTGTAAAATTCCAATTTCATCAACCAAAGAAATAGTAGTTTTCCTCTTTAATTCTTCCTAAAACCGTCCAGCAATAATTCCTTCTCAAACCTTCTAGAAACTTCTCACACACATAAAACACCAACAATCTTGTATCACGTCTTGAATCACACAGACACTACTTCAGCCATTCAATACATCTTCAAGGACGACTGAAACTTAAGAATTTTGGTGTTTTTGCATTTTGGTGTTACAAATGGGTGATAAAGACCCGAAGAAAGAAACATGTGTCAGACGTCATCAACAGAACCAAGCACTATGTCTCAAACCCGAGGACCGACTATTACTTGTTCCCGACTTCCCGATCAATCCTGAAAGTGTTAACAACCAGTAGGAAGTGTGAGACAAGAAACCCTGTGGAGAAGTGGGATAGTTGAAACCTGGTTTGTATGGTGGGTGATGAATGATGATGAATGTATGCAATTGTGAGATATGAATGGAATGATGGATGGGTGTTTCAATTCCCCTTATGCTGTTACAGTATAAGTGGTATCAATCCTAAATGAGTGTTTGTGAACAATTGAGATGTGCATATGAATCTAAGTTAAGACAAATGTAAAGATTACTTGTCACTAACAATCCTAAGATGAAAATGTAAAGATGCAGAAAGTAAACTACAAAAACTAAGAACTAAATGCAAATGAAACTAAATGATTGCAACAGTAATGAAGCTAGAACAGAAATAGAAACTACTATGATGAACTAATGCAAGACAATAATGAGCAAGACAATGAGTAAGTGAAACAGAAATGCAAAGAGGAATGAAACAGGACAATCACAAATCATAAACAAGAGTTCAGGGGATGAACTCGAGCAAGCACTCGACCGAGTGTACGTCGAGTGAGAGGTCGAGCTGGTTAAATCCGGAAAACAGAGCAACACAATAAAAACAGAGCAATGCAAATACGAATCAAACAACGAGCAAGCAACAAGATTAAGACTTTAAAATCAATAAACAAAGAAGGCCTTGAGGAGGGATTCATGGGCTAGACTAATGAATAAGGTTATCACACTTTGGCCAACAAAATCTCAAGCAAAGCTTTGAGCTAATCTCTAGACATATAAATCTAAGACAAGTTTCTTCCACTCTCATGGCAAGAATCAATCAAACCTATGCATCTCTAGACTTGTTCTCACAAAGTAAAGAATCTATACAAGCAGGCATTAAGCAATACATCTCATACCAAACAAGACCTCTAATCTCTTAGCAAGCCTAATGGTAAGATCTAGATCTAGCCTTATCTATGCTTCTTAAACATTGGTGTGATGCTAAGATGCTTGAAATCAAACCCTACCCTCTCAGATATAGGATCAGCATTAAGATCATCTAGCCTAGAAGAGATCTACAACAATCAAGCTTGACCAAATCAAACAAACCACAAGATCAACCCAGCCTAACCCATCCTCAAGGTCCTAAGCAAACTACTCACAAGAACACATGGTGAAATATGTCAAAAACCCAGAAAATAATGAAACTTGCATCATTAGAAAGATGAAACAGAGATCTACAATATTGATGAAGGAATAAAACTCGAAATCTTAATACTTTGAAAGTTATGAAACAAACAAAATATAAGAATCTAGTCTTTCTCTCTCAAACAAGTACAAGATCTAAAAATAAAATAAAAGTGCAAAAGGAATAATATCTAAAAAAGGTAAAAACTAGGTTTTAGACTCTCTAAAAAGCTGGACTCTTTGGTGGCTGCAGGTACAAGGGCCTTATATAAGAGGTGAGGTGGAAGCCCTAAAAATACAAAAAGTCAAAGTAGTCAACGGCTCGGTCAACTCGACCAGTGCTCGGTCGAGTGGCTGGTCGAGCTGGCTTCTCTCGTGCATTCTCCACTCGGTCGAGTCCTCCTCAGCACACGGTCGAGTGGTGGTCGAGTGGTGCGGTCGAGTTGGACTCCGGACCTTGATTCTACAGCCTTAACTCTCTTGTTTTCTCCTCAGGATAGCTTCACTTCTCCTCAGCATTGCTTCTATGCTCCTTAAGCTCCAAAATCACCTGTTTATGCATGAAAAGATGCAAATGCAATGCAACTATACTCTAATGCATGATTAGTCCTAAAGCTACACAATAATGGCCTAAATGGATAGCAAAAGATGCAAAAGATGTGAATAAACTAAGGGAAAACAAGGTAAAATATATGAACATCAACACCCCCAAACTTAGTCTTTGCTTGCCCTCAAGCAAATAAGCAAGACATAAGAAGGTAAGTGAGGTTTGAAAGTGGGATCTCAGCTCCTAAAGCTTGCAAATAGACCATCTAGAATCAATGTCCAAGTTACTAATACTATGATGCAAGTTGAATGAGCTGGAATTAAAGACTTTAGACAAGCATATCACAACCTTTATTGATTTGAGCCTAAGACAACCACATGCATTCAAATCAACCATTTCCCTTAACGTTCATTATTCAAGAACATGAATCAATTCTATGCAAAGCTTAAACTCATTTGGCTTGGTAATAAAGGGTTTTGAGACAATGATGGTCTCTTTTTAGAGTGGGGCTTGTCAATATCAAGGTTCTCTCATGAAAATAGATTGAGCTTTAGAAGAATGCTAAAGGTAAGAACACCTAGACACATACAAGAATAAAACCTCGTCTACCTAAAGTGTTTATCCTAGCAATCTAAACCCAAATGATCCTAGTGCTACCCTTTACTTCTTCTTTTCTCTTTAACCCTTTTCTCTTTTGGTTTTCAAGTCTTAGGAGATGTTTTCTTATTTGATCTTTCTAGTGGGATGGGGGATTCTTACTTATTTGCTATGGTTCTCTTTTCTTCTTTTTCTTAAGACATATAAGCATTTTGCTAAACTTTTTTTTTTCTTTTTTTTTTTCTCTTTCTTAGGCTAGAACCATTTTCAACAATATTTTACTTCCCATCCTTTCACTAGACTTTGTTTAAACTCAATCTCCTCTTAAAGACTCTACCCTTTTTCTTTCTCTTTTCTTTCTTTTC
>NC_025689.1:25235639-25271054 GCF_000633955.1 Camelina sativa
TCAACTGGAAGGTGACAAGACTTTCCATACACAAGCTGGAATGGGGTTCTTCCTATAGGTGTTTTGAAGGCTGTTCTATAAGCCCAAAGTGTTTCATCAAGTTTACTAGACCAATCCTTCCTTGTTGCTCCTACTATTCTTGATAGAATGGCCTTGATTTGTTTGTTTGACACCTCAACTTGCCCACTTGTCTGAGGGTGATAGGTTGTAGACACTTTGTGCTTAACTCCATACTTCCTTAGCATTCCTTCAAAGATCTTATTGATGAAGTCTGATCCTCCATCACTTATCACAACTCTTGGGATTCCATACCTTGGAAAGATTATGTTCTTGAAAAGTTTAAGAACTACCTTGTGATCATTAGTGGGGCTAGCAATGGCTTCCACCCATTTGGAGACATAGTCCACTGCTACTAAGATGTAGGCATTCCCATTTGAAGGTGGATTAAAGGGTCCCATGAAATCAATCCCCCACACATCAAATATCTCAACTTCAAGAATTGGATTTTAAGGCATCTCATTCCTTCTTGTGATATCCCCCATCCTTTGGCAAGCATCACATTTTGTGATGAACTTGTGAGTGTCCTTGAACAATGTAGGCCACCATAGACCATCTTGTAAGACTTTTTGGGCTGTCTTGAAAGTTGCAAAATGGCCTCCATAAGCAGAACCATGGCAATGTTCTAATACTCCTTCAACTTCATTCTCTGCTATGCATCTTCTAAACAATCAATCTGATCCCTTCTTGTATAAGTAAGGTTCATCCCAATAGTATCCATTGATGTCCTTGAGGAGTTTCTTCTTCCTATAGGAGTCCATGTCTGCTGGGACTTCTTCACACACCTTGTAATTGACTATATCAGCATACCAAGGCAGATCTTCACTCTCAAGTGCCATCCACTCCTCCATCTCCTCCTGCTCGATCCGGCACCCAAACATACTCGGCCGAGTGCCTGTTCGAGTGGGTGGTCGAGTGGGGAGCCGTGTTGACCCAATCAGCATCAGTTTCTCCTCAGGCATTGAATCATCAATTGAAATCTCCTTTTCTATCCTCATTCTAGACAAGTGATCAGCTACTCCATTCTCTATCCCCTTTTTATCAACTATTTCCATGTCAAACTCTTGGAGAAGCAAAATCCATCTCAACAACCTTGGTTTTGTATCCTTCTTTGAGTAGATGTGCCTCGAAGCAGCATGATCAGTGTACACAATCACCTTGGACCCTACTAAGTAGCTTCTGAACTTTTCAAAGGCAAATACCACTGCTAAGAGCTCTTTCTCTGTTGTTGAATATCTTCCTTGAGTTTCATCCAAGGTTCTACTTGCATAGTGAATTACATGCAGCCTCTTATCTTTTTTCTGACCTAGGACTGCTCCTAGTGCAAAGTCTGAAGCATCACACATAATCTCAAATGGAAGATCCCAGTTGGAGCTTGGACTATTGGAGCTGAAATGAAAGCAGATTTGATCTCCTTGAAAGCCTTCAAGCAATCTTCATCAAAGTTGAACTCAGTCTCCTTACATAGCAACCTTGTCAATGGCCTAGCTATCTTTGAGAAATCCTTGATGAATCTCCTATAAAACCCAGCATGCCCAAGAAAGCTTCTTATGTCCTTGACTGTTTTTGGTGGTTGGAGTTGAACCATGACTTCAATCTTTGCCTTATCAACCTCAATCCCCTTTTCTGAAATCTTATGACCAAGAACTATCCCTTCTTCAACCATGAAGTGACACTTTTCCCAGTTTAAAACAAGATTTGTCTCCTCACATCTCTTTAGAACCCTGCATAAATTAGCAAGACAAGAAGGAAAGGAGTCTCCATAGACAGAGAAATCATCCATTAAAACTTCCACAACATCCTCAATGAGATCAGAGAAGATAGACATCATGCATCTTTGAAAAGTTGCTGGAGCATTACATAATCCAAATGGCATCCTTCTATAAGCAAAAGTACCTTATGGACATGTGAATGTTGTCTTCTTTTGATCATTGGGATGAATAGGAATTTGGAAAAATCCAGAATATCCATCCAAGAAACAGTAGTGAGTGTGATTAGCTAATCTTTCCAACATTTGATCAATGAAAAGAAGAGGAAAATGATCTTTCCTAGTAGCTGAATTAAGCTTTGTATAGTCAATGCACATTCTATGCCCTGTAATGGTTCTAGTGGGAATTAATTCATCCTGATCATTCTTTACCACAGTTATTCCTCCCTTTTTTGGGACACAATGAACTGGTGAAACCCAAGTACTATCAGAGATAGGATAGATTACACCAGCATCAAGCAACTTAAGGATCTCCTTTTTAACTACTTCCTTTAAGTTGGGATTTAACCTTCTTTGAGGTTCAATACTAGAGTAGGATTCATTTTCAAGATGGATTCTATGCATGCAAAGACTAGGTGAAAGGCCTTGAATGTCATCCAAAGTATAACCAATTGCTTTCCTATACTTCCTTAGCTCTACAACTAGCAAATCAAGTTCATTTTCACTCAACTTAGCATTTACTACCACAGGATAAGTAGAGTTCTTACCTAGAAAAACGTACCTTAGCCCAGATGGGAGAGGTTTGAGCTCTACTTTTGGTGCCTTTAGTTCGGACCAATCATTTGTGTAGGACTCGGTGTTGCACTCGGTCGAGTGGCTCTGGTGCTTGGTCGAGTGTGTGCTCGAGTTGATGGTCGAGCTATCCAAAGTTGCTATTTGAACTGACCAGACTTCCTCTCTTTGTGCTGGTAATCCCTCAAAAACCTCTGGGTGGTCTGATTTTCTACAGGAGTCCAATATCTCCTCATAAGCCTTGGTTTCTTGATGAATGAATCCTTCCTCCCCACTTTTGGTTAAAACAATTCTAAGGTGATCTTGTTCTGCTAGTTCCTCCATCAACTCCTCTGATAGTTTGTCCATCTCTTCAGTCCAAAAGACTTGCCCTCCAATGGTTGGTTTCTTCATAGCCTCCACAATGTCAAATATCATTTTGAAGTCCTCTCCCAAGTTAAGATCAATCTTCCCTTGTCTCACATCAGTTATTGCTCCTGCTGTAGCTAGGAAAGGTCTCCCTAGTATCAAAGGATCCATTGGTTCTTCATCCATTTCCAAGACTACAAAGTCTGTTGGGACTTCTACTTCTCCAACTCTAACTGGTAGATCCTCCAAAACACCATGTGGTAATCTTATTGATCTATCAGCCAAGATCAAGGATATATTACATGGCTTATACCTTGTAAACCCTAGGTGCGTAGCAACTGATAGAGGCATTAANTCATAAGCCTTGGTTTCTTGATGAATGAATCCTTCCTCCCCACTTTTGGTTAAAACAATTCTAAGGTGATCTTGTTCTGCTAGTTCCTCCATCAATTCCTCTGATAGTTTGTCCATCTCTTCAGTCCAAAAGACTTGCCCTCCAATGGTTGGTTTCTTCATAGCCTCCACAATGTCAAATGTCATTTTGAAGTCCTCTCCCAAGTTAAGATCAATCTTCCCTTGTCTCACATCAATTATTGCTCCTGCTGTAGCTAGGAAAGGTCTCCCTAGTATCAAAGGATCCTTTGGTTCTTCATCCATTTCCAAGACTACAAAGTCTGTTGGGACTTCTACTTCTCCAACTCTAACTGGTAGATCCTCCAAAACACCATGTGGTAATCTTATTGATCTATCAGCCAAGATCAAGGATATATTGCATGGCTTATACCTTGTAAACCCTAGGCGCTTAGCAACTGATAGAGGCATTAGGCTTACTGAGGCTCCCAAATCACATAGGCATCTGTTGAAAGTTATAGGGCCTATAGAGCAAGGTAGAGTAAAGGAACCAGGATCCCTTAGCTTTTGAGGATTCACTTGCTTTGTGATAATGGCACTGCACTCTTGGCTAAGAATCACCATCCCTTGAACTTCTTTGATCCTTTACATCACAGCATCTTTCAAGAATTTCTGGTAAGGAGGAATCATCACAAATGCATCTATTAGAGGCATTTTAAGCTCAATCTTCCTAACTTGTTTGTCAAACAATACCTTGTATTTCTCAACCATCTGCTTCTTAAATCTTCCTGGGAAAGGTAGTGGAGGCTTGTAAGGAGGAGGAATGAACCGGACTTCTTTTTCTTTGGAAGCAACTGGCTTGGTTTTTCCTTGAGAGGCTGCTCGATCGGGTGCTCGATCACACACTCGGTCGAGTGAGTGGTCGAGTGGTGGGTCGAGTTTGATGGCGTTTTCATTCTGAGTTTCTTCTTGTTGAAAACCCTCCCCCTCTTGATCACCACTGTCCTCAGTGTCTGGCAAAGCTCCCTCTCTTGTTGGTAGAACCCTTCCACTGCGTAGATTGATAGCATGAGCAGATTCTATAGAGTGCATAATGGCCTTGCCTTTGTTATTTGGGGCAGTAGCAAGTTGATTCTCCATAGTCACAATCCTGGAAGTAAGTGTGTCAAACTTGGCATGGAGGTCAGTGTAAACATCTGATATCCTCCTGTTCAACTCAGCAAATCTGTTTGTTGCCTCAATCTTTCCTTGTGTTTGCCCAATCAACAATTGTTGCATCATTGCTCTTAAGTCTTGTTCTTGGCCTTGGTTAGTCTGAAACCCTGGTGGGGGACACAACTGAGGCTGGAACACTTGATGTTGTTGTTTGGGGATGTAGTTTTGTTGCTGTTGAGGCTGTTGAGGTGGATAGACTTGGTCTTGAGGATTAGCCACATTGGTACTCCTATAAGAGAGGTTGTTGTTCTTGAACCCTCCTTGGTTGTAGCTTTTGAATCCTCCCTGGTTTTGCATGTAGCACAACTCAGCAAACTCAGTCTCCCCCTCTTGAACTGGAGCTTCTTCTTCACCATTGAAGTGAATGGACTTGGACTGGCTTAGGAGTATCTTGTCAAGTTTCTCATTGACCATCTTCAAGTCCTTCTTATACTTGTCCTCTTGATCAGTTGAGGAGCTCCTTATGGTCCTATCATAATCTTCATTATAATTGCCATCTGACTGAGCAAGGTTCTCAACTAATTCCCAGCCTTCTTCCACATTCTTGTTGAGGAAGTTTCCATTAGAAGCTGTGTCAAGAAGCATCCTTATCTTGGGAAGCACTCCTCTATAAAAGGTACTCAAGAGTGACTCATTGCTGAAGCCATGATGAGGACATTGAGTCTGAAATCCTTTGAACCTCTCCCATGCTTCACAAAAGCTTTCATTGTTTATTTGAGCAAACCCAGAAATCTCATTCCTCAACCTAGCTTTCCTTGCATTGGAGAAGAATTGGCTAAGAAAGCCTTCTTGCAAGCATCCCATGTGGTTATTGCTCCAGTAGGAAGAGTCTTCTCCCAAAGGTGTGCCTTATCTCCAAGTGAGAATGGGAAGAGCCTCAACTTGAATCCATCTTCACTCACTCCATTGATCTTTGTAAGACCACAAATTCTGTCAAACTCATCAAGGTGATCTAGTGGATCCTCCATTGGCAACCCATGAAACTTGTTGGCTTGAATCATTGAGATCAGTCCACTTTTGATCTCAAAGTTGTTGTTTGCTACAGTTGGAGGCACAATTCCAGCCCTTTGATTGTGAGTGTTGGGTGCATCTCCAGCACCAATGTGCCTAGGTCTCTGCTCATGGTTAGCTTGTTGCTCCATGATCACTGGAACCTCTTGCTGAAGNACTCAAGAGTGACTCATTGCTGAAGCCATGATGAGGACATTGAGTCTGAAATCCTTTGAACCTCTCCCATGCTTCACAAAAGCTTTCATTGTTTATTTGAGCAAACCCAGAAATCTCATTCCTCAACCTAGCTTTCCTTGCATTGGAGAAGAATTGGCTAAGAAAGCCTTCTTGCAAGCATCCCATGTGGTTATTGCTCCAGTAGGAAGAGTCTTCTCCCAAAGGTGTGCCTTATCTCCAAGTGAGAATGGGAAGAGCCTCAACTTGAATCCATCTTCACTCACTCCATTGATCTTTGTAAGACCACAAATTCTGTCAAACTCATCAAGGTGATCTAGTGGATCCTCCATTGGCAACCCATGGAACTTGTTGGCTTGAATCATTGAGATCAGTCCACTTTTGATCTCAAAGTTGTTGTTTGCTACAGTTGGAGGCACAATTCCAGCCCTTTGATTGTGAGTGTTGGGTGCATCTCCAGCACCAATGTGCCTAGGTCTCTGCTCATGGTTAGCTTGTTGCTCCATGATCACTGGAACCTCTTGCTGAACTTGAACTACCCTTCTTCTCTGATTTCCCAAACCCTTTTGCTTCCTATGGATGTTGTCAATAGGCCTTTGAAGATTGTCTTTCCCCTTAGACCTTGTGTGCATCAACAAACACGAGTAAAGACTCGAACAGGTTCACAATTGAGCTCAGGCTCGTCTAGGCTGTCAAGTCGACTGGGAAGTGGTGTCCAAATAGAGATGGCTTCTGACTCGATCAAGTGCTCGATCCCTGCTCGGTCGAGTGGTGGTCGAGTGGTGGTCGAGTGGTACCTGAAATGGAACTTCAACCCAGCAACAGAAGATTCAAGTGTATAAACGAACTTAATCTTAGACTAATATGGATCCTAAATATCACAAAAACAAACTCAAATGGGCAACGGCGCCAAATTGAAACCTGGTTTGTATGGTGGGTGATGAATGATGATGAATGTATGCAATGGTGAGATATGAATGGAATGATGGATGGGTGTTTCAATTCCCCTTATGTTGTTGCAGTATAAGAGGTATCAATCCTAAATGAGTGTTTGTGAACAATTAAGATGTGCATATGAATCTAAGTTAAGACAAATGTAAAGATTGCTTGTCACTAACAATCCTAAGATGAAAATGTAAAGATGCAGAAAGTAAACTACAAGAACTAAGAACTAAATGCAAATGAAACTGAATGATTGCAACAGTAATGAAGCTAGAACAGAAATAGAAACTACTATGATGAACTAATGCAAGACAATAATGAGCAAGACAATGAGTAAATGAAACAGAAATGCAAATAGGAATGAAACAGGACAATCACAAATCATAAACAAGAGTTCTGGGGATGAACTGGAGCAAGCACTCGACCGAGTGTAGGTCGAGTGAGAGGTCGAGCTGGTTAAATCCGGAAAACAGAGCAACACAATAAAAACAGAGCAATGCAAATACGAATCAAACAACGAGCAAGCAACAGGATTAAGACTTTAAAATCAATAAACAAAGAAGGCCTTGAGGAGGGATTCATGGGCTAGTCTAATGAATGAGGTTATCACACTTTGGCCAACAAAATCTCAAGCAAAGCTTTGAGCTAATCTCTAGACATATAAATCTAAGACAAGTTTCTTCCACTCTCATGGCAAGAATCAATCAAACCTATGCATCTCTAGACTTGTTCTCACAAAGTAAAGAATCTACACAAGCAGGCATTAAGCAATAAATCTCATACCAAACAAGACCTCTAATCTCTTAGCAAGCCTAATGCTAAGCTCTAGATCTAGCCTTATCTATGCTTCTTAAACATTGGTGTGATGCTAAGATGCTTGAAATCAAACCCTAACCTCTCAGTTCAGGATCAGCATTAAGAACATCTAGCCTAGAAGAGATCTACAACAATCAAGCTTGACCAAATCAAACAAACCACAAGATCAATCCAGCCTAACCCATCCTCAAGATCCTAGAGAACTACTCACAAGAACACATGATGAACAAAGTCAAAAACCCAGAAAAATACGAAACTTGCATCATTAGAAAGATGAAACAAAGATCTACAATATTGGAGAAAGAATCAAACTCGAATTCTCAATATTAAGAAAGTTATGAAACCAACAATATTGAAGAATTTAGTCTTTTCTCCTTAAAAACAAGTACAAGATCTAAGAAAAATAAAAGTGCAAAAGGAATAATTCCCAAAAGGGTAAAAACTAGGTTTAGAGAATATCTAAAAAGCTGGACTCTTTTGGTGGCTGCAGGTACAAGGCTTTATATAGGAGAGGGAGTGGAAGCCCTAAAAATACTAAAAGACAAAATAGTCAACGGCTCGGTCAACTCGACCTGTGCTCGGTCGAGTGGCAGGTCGAGCTGGCTTCTCTCGTGCATCCTCCACTCGGTCGAGTCCTCCTCAGCACACGGTCGAGTGTCTGGTCGAGTGTGCGGTCGAGTTGGACTCTGGACCTTGGTTCTTCAGCCTTAACTCTCTTGCTTTTCCTTCATGATTGCCTCACTTCTCCTCAGCATTGCTTCCATGCTCCTTAAGCTCCAAAATCACCTGAATATGCATGAAAAGATGCAAATGTAATGCAACTAAACTCTAATGCATGATTAGTGCTAAACCTACACAATAATGGCCTAAATGGATAGCAAAAGATGCAAAAGATGTGAATAAACTAAGGGAAAACATCTTAAAATATATGAACATCAATAGTGTTGATTAAGTCTCAAGGGTTCGATCCCTTAAATACCACAAATGAATGACATGCACTTGTTGTAGAAACTGTTGAGATTAAAATCGACTCGCATCACCACTTAAACAACAAACTCGAAGAACATATACTCCAACAGTATTAATTACATTTTACATATTACGAATGATTAAAAGCCTGAGGGTTGTGTCCGGATTACCTAAAGCTTGCTGGTAGATAGGGTCAGTAACAAGAAAATCGGTGAGATCCTAGACCAAATGGCTGTGGAGAACATCAAGGCCAGAAAGACTAACGTCACTTTCTTAGAACGGTTCCGCGGATCCTATACCTTGTCCACATAATAGATCAACAAAATGCTGAAAGATGTAAGTTTTTTTATTTTTTAATTATTCAAATATTTAGTAATGATTTTTTAGTTTTACTAATAACATGTCCCGATCCTTGAAGAAATTCCACTACAAGAAAACACGCCTTTTGAGATGGAAGAATTCATAGCTAATCATTCGCAAATAGGCGAAAACGAGAAATTTGCAAGGAACACACTTTCCTCGCAAATCGCTTCTCGCAAATTGGTCAACATCGCAAATCCCTTGCAACTTGCGAGGAAAAAAATGCCCTCGCAAAAACAACGCAAATTGCGAGGGACAATATCAATAGCAGATTCGTTGCAATTTAATTCAAGCAAATCCCTCGCAAACTTTGCGATGGCTTTGCAAGTTCTATTTCCGCCGCAACAGCTGAGGTTTGAATGATGAATTATACATTTTGTAATTATGATTATTTTTAAATTATGCAAACTAATTATGATTATTTTATAATTATGCAAACTAAACCATAATTAGCCAGAAAAAAACTTTTTATTAAAACTGAAAATAAACTTGTAAATTACAAATGTTGTTAAAATTACATAAACATAAGTTCAAAACATAAATTCAAACACAAGTACAAGTTCAAGAACAAGAGACCCTACGCTGGTCTCGTGAAATCTCCTCTATCAGCAGTTGCTACTCCGGTCTCAGGTTTGTTATCTGCTGCTCTGGTATCATCTTTGGCATCAGTCTCGGGTCGGGAAAATCTAGCAGCAAATTCAGGGTCCTTCTCAGATAGATAATCGAAGTAGGCATCATAGCAATGCATCTTCTGAGCATTTTGTTGCAACTTCAATGCATAATCTTCTAACTGAGTAGACTCACTTGCAAGAACAGCTTCGGCGGCAGAAAGATTCTCAGCTAGAACGACTGGATCTTTAGTCGGAGTAGGCGGGAGAACAACATGAGCTGAAGATGCTTCAGTTTGCATATTACCAACTCCATATATCCTATTTTTCTTCTTCGGAGCAACCTGCAAACAACAAAACACAGAGACACAAAGTAAACAAAGATATGAAACAAGTTATAACAAACACTAGATATGAGAACATAAGTGAGAACCAAAACACAATGTAAAGTTCAAGAATTTACCTCAGCAAAAATTCAGTTCTTCATACTAACTGACAATCCGCCAAAAGCACTACTCTCTATGTTTTCCCCTGAGCATAGCCCAGCTTCAGCCTCAGTTATCCTCGATGACGCTTCATGGTAGACCTTCTCAAATATTCCATCCACAAACGACCCATCAGGTTTCCTATGAGTATCTTCTAGGACTTGCAAGAAATCAGAAAGTGCCTCACCAGTCTTCTCAGACTAAAAAAAGATATGAAACAAGTATTAGACTAAATCAAGAATTTATATGTTAAACTAATTGTGTTAAATAACTAACTTAACATACTTACATGTTTTTGTGCACGGACTTTAAAGGAGGTCTGACCAGACCGGTGTTTATGTATTCCAGTGATCATGATCACTGTATCACTGTTTTCGACTATTGATACTCTTTTCTTCAGATTTTGGTTCACACCAAAAATTGACCAAGCCTTCCCATACTGTAGGATCAAGCCATTGCGGCTTTGCATCATCACCTTTTACTTTCCACTTAGCCTTCCACCGAGACACTTGATCAGTCATCCGGGACTCCAACTTGGTTTTAAACTCAGCTCTAACTCTCCCGTTGATGGACTGGTCCCAGTTATATGTTTTCTTGTAAAAACATAACATGAATCAGAATCAGAATCAAGTAAGTAAAAAACAAAATCTGTAATTTAAACACATCAACAAACATTTAACTTACCACAAAAGTTTCAAACTACCGGTTTACAACCGGACCTGGTGTTTGGGTCCAATTGGAATGAACTTCTTTGAAATCTCTTTCAAAAATGGCCCGGACAGTAGCAGCAACCGAAGAATCCTGGTCAAAACTACAAAACACAAGAAAAAAGGGAATGAAGATCAAACATACTGTGCATTCACTACCTCGGCCTCGGCTGCACGCCTGCCTGCAACCCAGCCACAGACTACACCGCTGGACCCTACCTACCAACCACTGGCGGCACCACCGAAACCTGCCCACCAACCATTTGCGGCACCTGTGGTGCCTGCACACCAGCCGCCGGCAGCGCCACTGCAGGAAGCCGTGCCAAAACCTGAGCTAGCAAGCCGGCCAAGACATCCTCTCTACCTAGAGCACCAACCGCTGCAACTCCACACCCAGGGCAGCACCAGTACCAACACTGGGCCCACCAGCCCCTCCAATACTACAACTAGCCACGTCTCCATGCACTCTAGGATGAACTTGTTACTCTGCCACCTCCTCATTGGCCATGCTCTAGGTCACACTCACACTGGCATTGGGAAACTGTCCCCGCCAGCGACCACACCCATGACCCCATGCCACACGCAAGCATTCAATCCAACATCCACAACACAAAGCACACAACGAACCCGTACCTAAAACAGTAAGGGCTCTTATACCAAACTGAAACAATCTAACCCGTTTTTTTTCTTAATCCTAATAATTAATGATCCTATAATCACTAGTAACTTAACCCCAATCAATAACAGTGGATAACACAAACATTTCCAATAAACCAATAATGAACAAATGAATAACATATTACCAATTCCAACAACAATCCTAAACATAAACAAAGTCATAGAACCAGCAATCCTAACATCCGTTCTAGACAACTAAGTTCCACTCTAGCATCCTATCAAAGACATAGAGCAATCAACCGAGCATCTAGAACATCCTCCTCTTCATTGATTTCACGATCACGCTTTGCCTTTACCTTAGCCAAACAGAAAGATCTCACCAACAATGACGAAAAACACACCACCACAAGCTTTTCCCATGTTCTCAGCCTTAGATCTCCAACTTCCAAGTCAAAAACTCGCAAGAACAATGACAAAAGCTTCAGGTTAGCTTCAGGAAACTCATAGGAACTTTTGGGAATCGTTTTCTCTTTTTTCACACAAAGGAGGCAACAAATAGGTTTTCTCAACCCAAATATGTCGATTCCACACCTTGAATACGACCCCCAAACCGAACCAACTTAAACCGAGAATCCTGAAATGAAACCGAACACCTGACTACACACTATGTCGATCGACACCATTAACTATGTCGATCGACACACCGACCAAAATTCCAATTTGTGTTTCGTGGGTGTTACAACTTATCATTTTGGTCAATGGTCCTGACCAGTGGCAGATCTAGGGAAGAAAATTATATGGGGCACTACTAACTAAGGAAATTTTTCCTTAGCAATAAAAGCACTTGGGAAATATACTAAAATGAAAATGATGTAGAGACGAGGGATCGAACCCTCCATCTATGACAACATATGAGGCACTTTTTACCAAATGAGCTAAGTGAAACTATTGGAAATTAACAAATTGAAATATTCTTAAAATTGAGTGTCGGGCACGTGCCCTACCTCCTCCCAACGTAGATCTGCCCCTGGTCCTGACAGGACTTCACAGTTAAACGTGCTTATGCTAGAATAGTTTCATGATGGATGACCTTCCGGAAAGTGAATATCGAAGTTCACATGAATTATAAATTGCATTAATTCGATCTATAAGTTTTGATCCATTTTAACACCCTACATTCAAGTGAAGTTCACGTGGGTGGGTTAGAATCGATGGATCGATCCATAAATTTTGATCTATTTTGTCACCATGTATATATGTGTACTATTAATCAATTACAATCCCATATTAATCTATCAATCCAACTCATTTTTAATTCATCTCATTTGCCCTATCAACCAACTTGGATAAAATAATATTAACTCAGGGTCTGACTGGTTCAAACGCAGTATTTGCGGTTGCGGTTGTGGGAGATTGCAGAAGCGGGCAACTGTGGTTTCAAGCGTTATTAAGCGTTTTTGTATGACTGGTTTAGCGTTTTAAAATGAGTGTGTTTGCGGGAGTTTTACGACTGGTTGACCAACGGTTGCATTAGCGGTTAAAACATAATAAATAAAAATTTGATATATAATTAAAAATCATTAAAAATACTAAAATAATTAATCAAAAAATAAATAAATTTCATACTGAAACATTTATTAATTTATACATTTGGCTTTTCACCCAAAATTTAATCAAGTAATGTGGTAAATGACAAAACATATGCTTTAGATTATAGATATTTTCTGCTAAATCTCACAAACTCAATAAGTTCCTCACATTGAATTACAAGGCCAAGGTAAATTAATTATTAAAGAGTTGAGAAGAGTCATTGGTGATTTGTTTAATATATTTACAAATAATCTTATTTTCTTAAACTTTTGATGAAATGTTATATTTATTTAGATTTTTTTGAACATATGTGCAATGCGCCAATAGCTTTACATAAGGTTTTCCGGTTTTTTGTTAATTGGAATCTTATTTTCTTGTAATTGTTTATATTATAATCTATTCAATCGTATTTATACTTCATTTTGTCTCATTCTTAATGGGTACAATAGTTATGTTATAAGAAAAAAATATTTTAGTATTTTTGATTTATTTTTTGTTTTTAAAGAAAAATTTTCCAACCGCAATCGCTCGCAAACGCAAACGCTTGCGAGAAGCAGCTTTTGGAATTCAGTGGTTGGGAGCTATTAGGAGCGGTTGGAAACGATTAAAAACGATTTGTATGATTGGCACCAACCGCTACCACCCGCAAACGCAACGTTTGCGGGCGGTAACAGGAGAACCAATCAACACCTCATTGGATCACAGGGTTATGATTGGATTGGATCGATCCATAAGCCTTGAATTTTGACCCCTTTGACACCCTCCATTTAAGGATCTAATATATGTACTAATATAAATACTTTGTTTTATACTACTTGGTGTGTCATCCTAGGAATCAACATATTGTTTATTATATACTAACCATGCTTCATTTATTACACTTTGGTAGGAATAACGTGAATATCATGGACAACTGGATCCTTCAGTTTTACGACAATAAATTATCGTTTCAATTAAAATACTCCGGACAATTATGGTGAGGTTTCAGCTGTCCAGACGATTAATTTATCCTGCGGTTGAAACTCTCTACCATCAGACTATTGTATTACCTCGGTTTTTAAGAGACCCAAAAAAAGATGAAAATGGAATTAAAAAGATTTGAGTTCTTGTTGGAACAAATTTTGACGTGTTAAACATAAACTTCCAACTCAAAACCAATCGATAATATCCCTTATATAGTACTTAGTTCACATCTTTCTAATGTGGATATCTTACACACTTCCTCGACAGTTCTTCCGTCCCATCTCGATCTGAATTCCACTTTAGGACCGACAATAAACTCTGCTCGGCTAATTATGGGCCACTCATTATCAGAACTCAATTTTTGTTAACGGGATTTCTAGTGGTAGGGATGCAGGAAACAGTTTCTACCCACCCTTTGCCCACCCTGAAGCTATGACTGATTTTTCTGGTAGACCACTTTCACATAATTGCTTTGATTGAACTAAGCCAGTTTGATCACAGCCCATAATCGATCTCATCATGACACCGAAAGTGCTGTCGAGTAGATGGATCTATCTTAGATGGGAGAGGCGACTAAAAAGTTGTTGTTAAGGTGTGATACGAACAAATCAAACTTACACTTATATTGCTTGCTTGAATATATATATAAACAAATGATAATGTAGTCAATATGAATCTCTTTCATAGATAGTTATTTTAATATGAAAGTAGAACAACATTAATTTGAGTTCAAAAATGTATTTTAATGCTTCCAAAATTTCTTTTGCATAGGTTTTATAATTCCCTCATATTTTCTCTTTACTCAATGCCTTTATTTTGTAGAATTTTATTTCAGCATAATTACCTAGAGTCAATTGATGACTCCTTTAATTATAGCTTCAGTGACATTAATAAAACTGATAGCTTAAGTAGTACCGCGATTATTATTGCGCACTTGTAGTTTTACATTGGGTAAAACTTTACGCGTAAGCGTAACAGTCAACTAGAGACAGTGAGGACTGTAAATGCGGATGAGGCAATAATAAAGTGCAGAAAGTAAAGAACACAAGAACTTTGTTAACGAGGTTTGGTTTTTCCTACTCTTCGGGACCACGTCCAAATTTCGATTCCACTAGAACAAAAAAGCAAATACAACCTATTTGCAAACGCGTAAATAAGGCACAACCCTCTTAATTCACCGCTCCGTTCTATAACATGAAATCTTAAGGATAATTCTCTACCCTTAGCTAGATTAACACCAAGCCTAGATTTAAACCAAGATAACCTAACCTTGGGCTAAACTCCCCCTGATCCTAGACTTCAGATCTTCAACTCTCTTGAGCAACCTTCACACACACTTCACACCGACGAACAAAAAAGCTTGAAAAACACAAGCACCAAACCGCGAAATTAAGCCGCACACAATGAGAAAGCTCTCTAGGATTGTTATCTTTATCTCTCAGCTCTCTTACCTCTCTAGGACGTGCCCAACACCTCCTTATATTTCCCTCAAGACTTCCTAATGACAATAGGAGAATATTTCCAAATCTCATAAGAAAAATACTTTTTCCTTTTTGCTATTTTCCTTTTCCTTGTAAAATTCCAATTTCATCAACCAAAGAAATAGTAGTTTCCTCTTTAATTCATCCTAAAACCGTCCATCAATAATTCCTTCTCAAACCTTCTAGAAACTTCTCACACACATAAAACACCAACAATCTTGTATCACGTCTTGAATCACACAGACACTACTTCAGCCATTCAATACATCTTCAAGGACGACTGAAACTTAAGAATTTTGGTGTTTTTGCATTTTGGTGTTACAAATGGGTGATAAACACCCGAAGAAAGAAACATGTGTCAGACGTCATCAACAGAACCAAGCACTATGTCTCAAAACCGAGGACCGACTATTACTTGTTCCCGACTTCCCGATCAATCTTGAAAGTGTTAACAACCAGTAGGAAGTGTGAGACAAGAAACCCTGTGGAGAAGTGGGATAGTGTTGATTAAGTCTCAAGGGTTCGATCCCTTAAATACCACAAATGAAGGACATGCACTTGTTGTAGAAACTGTAGAGATTAAAATCGACTCGCATCACCACTTAAACAACAAACTCAAAGAACATATACTCCAACAGTATTAATTACATTTTACATATTACGAATGATTAAAAGCCTCAGGGTTGTGTCCGGATTACCTAAACCTTGCTGGTAGATAGGCTCACTAACAAGAAAACCGGTGAGATCCTAGACCAAATGGCTGTGGAGAACATCAAGGCCAGAAAGACTAACGTAACTTTCTTAGAACGGTTCCACGGATCCTATACCTTGTCCACATAATAGATCAACAAAATGCTGAAAGATGTAAGTTTTTTTATTTTTTAATTATTCAAATATTTAGTAATGATTTTTTAGTTTTACCAATAACATGTCCCGATCCTTGAAGAAATTCCACTACAAGAATACACGCCTTTTGAGATGGAAGAATTCATAGCTAATCATTCGCAAATAGGCGAAAACGAGGAATTTGCAAGGAACACACTTTCCTCGCAAATCGCTTCTTGCAAATTGGTCAACATTGCAAATCCCTTGCAACTTTTGCGAGGAAAAAAATGCCCTCGCAAAAACAACGCAAATTGCGAGGGACAATATCAATAGCAGATTCGTTGCAATTTAATTCAAGCAATCCCTCGCAAACTTTGCGATGGCTTTGCAAGTTCTATTTCGGCCGCAACAGCTGAGGTTTGAATGATGAATTATACATTTTGTAATTATGTTTATTTTCAAATTATGCAAACTAATTATGATTATTTTATAATTATGCAAACTAAACAATAATTAGCCAAAAAAAACTTTTTATTAAAACTGAAAATAAACTTGTAAATTACAAATGTTGTTAAAATTACATAAACATAAGTTCAAAACATAAATTCAAACACAAGTACAAGTTCATGAACAAGAGACCCTACGCTGGTCTCATGAAATCTCCTCTAGCAGCAGTTGCTACTCCGGTCTCAGGTATGTTATCTGCTGCTCTGGTATCATCTTTGGCATCGGTCTCGGGTCGGGGAAATCTAGCAGCAAATTCAGGGTCCTTCTCAGATAGATAATCAAAGTAGGCATCGTAGCAATGCATCTTCTGAGCATTTTGTTGCAACTTCAATGCATAATCTTCTAACTGAGTAGACTCACTTGCAAGAACAGCTTCGGCGGCAGAAAGATTCTAAGCTAGAACGACTGGATCTTTAGTCGGAGTAGGCGGGGGAACAACATGAAATGAAGATGCTTCAGTTTGCATATTACCAACTCCATATATCCTGTTTTCCTTCTTCGGAGCAACCTGCAAACAACAAAAAACAGAGACACAAAGTAAACAAAGATATGAAACAAGTTATAACAAACAATAGATATGAGAACATAAGTGAGAACCAAAACACAATGTAAAGTTTAAAAATTTACCTCAGCAAAAATTCAGTTCTTCATACTAACTGACAATCCGCCAAAAGCACTACTCTCTATGTTTTCCCCTGAGCATAGCCCAGCTTCAGCCTCAGTTATCCTCGATGACGCTTCATGGTAGACCTTCTCAGATATTCCATCCACAAACGACCCATCAGGTTTCCTATGAGTATCTTCTAGGACTTGCAAGAAATCAGAAAGTACCTCACCAGTCTTCTCAGACTAAACAAAGATATGAAACAAGTATTAGACTAAATCAAGAATTTATATGTTAAACTAATTGTGTTAAATAACTAACTTAACATACTTACATATTTTCGTGCACGGGCTTTAAAGGAGGTCTGACCAGACCGGTGTTTATGTATTCCAGTGATCATGATCACTGTATCACTGTTTTTGACTATTGATACTCTTTTCTTCAGATTTTGGTTCACACCAAAAATTGACCAAGCTTTCCCATACTGTAGGATCAAGCCATTGCGGCTTTGCATCATCACCTTTTACTTTCCACTTAGCCTTCCACCGAGAAACTTGATCAGTCATCCGGGACTCCAACTTGGTTTTAAACTCAGCTCTAACTCTCCCGTTGATGGACTGGTCCCAGTTATATGTTTTCTTGTAAATACATAACATGAATCAGAATCAGAATCAAGTAAGTAAAAACAAAATCTGTAATTTAAACACATCAACAAACATTTAACTTACCACAAAAGTTTCAAACTACCAGTTTACAACCGGACCTGGTGTTTGGGTCCAATTGGCATGAACTTCTTTGAAATCTCTTTCAAAAATGGCCCGGACAGTAGCAGCAACCAAAGAATCCTGGTCAAACCTACAAAACACAAGAAAAAAGGGAATGAAGATCAATGAAAACAGACAAAAAAATTAGACAACCCTATCTACATTCTTACCATAGAGTACCCGGAGGACGTTTAGGATCCAGTTTCTTTAAGTTAGCACGACCGAGACTTGCAAGTAACTCTTCCAAAGTAAAAAAAAGGTCCATGACGATTATCTTGCACCACCGGTGAGGTACCTTGCAAGGAGGCGGGAGAAGGTAACCTTTGAGCAGAGGCAGAAGAAGGTAACCTTCGAGAAGGGATGAGAGGAGATAACCCTTGAGAAGATATAAATGTTCTGTAAGCGTTTTGGCTCCAAGAATGATTTTGGTTCTCTTGAGAAGACATCTTAAACAATTCAAAAAAACTAAATTAAAACCCTCAAATTGAATTAAATAAAACCACTAACATTGATATAATTAGAACCCTAAAACCAAACTAGATTAAAACCCTAAATTTTAGTTACATAAAAACCCTAAAATTGTAATTTGAAACCCCAAAATCGAATTACATAAAAACCTTAAAATCGAATTTGAAATCCTAAAAAAAAAATATTAGAACCCTAAATTCAAAAAGAAATTCAAAATCGAATTCGAAACCCTAAAATTGAAATAAAACCCCTAAAATAAAAAACCTTTGTCTCCCAAAGCTAAACCCTAAATCGAAATCGAAACCCTAAATAGATCTAATAAGAACCCTAAACCTGAAATTGAACGACAGAAGAAGAGAGAGGAGGAAGAGATTAGCCGGAGAAGGGAGAGGAGGAGTAGACTAACCGAGGACGAGGAGTTGCATAACCGGAGAACAGAGGATGAGGAGGATTAGACTAACTGGATAAGAGATAGGCGGAGGAGTCGAGTAACCGGAGAATAAAATAACCGGAGAAGAAAGAAATCAGAAGAAGAAGAGAACAAAGAAGAAGAAGACTTAGGGTTTTGTCTGCAGAGAGTTGGGTTTGAGCTTCGCTCAAACTAGGTTTTCTGGTTATGTAGGAAATTAATGGCGTCGCAAATCCAACGCAAAATTTGCTAGGGTCCCTTGCAAAAGCATCACAAACATTAATTAATATAAATTATCATATTGTGATGTAATATGTTACAGAACCAATTTAAATTTATTAAAAATTTAGTTTCCCACCAATGTGTGAAAATTTGGCTCACAAATAAAAATTCAAAATATTTCACATTAAGAGTTTTTGCGAGCAAATTGCGAGGGAACGTAGCAAATCCCTCGCAAAGTCTTTAGGGTTTAGGTTTTGCTATTGTTATTTGTGCCTTATCTTTGATTATAAATCTTGAATAACATCATCTTAATCATTAATAGTAAAGTAATTAGTCTTAAGGGTTTAGGTTCTAGGGTTTACAGTTGTTATTTGCAAGGGAATTGCTATGTTTTTAGTAATTTGCGATGAATTTGCGACTAATTTGCTATGCGTCTAGCAAATCACTTGCAAATTTGTCGCAAACCATGAATATCTAATTTGTAAAAACCATCAAAATAATTTAAAAAATTAGTCAAATAAACTTTCAAGTATATTATAAGGTCCAACGGTCTCATCATATTTTTTTTTATCATCAAACTTTTCAAAATTGTCCAATTTTGCATCTTCCTCTAAACATTAACTATATTCTACACTATATCATATATGTTCATTACATTGAGACAAATATTTGCCAAATATTCCAAACTGTCCAATTCTCCAACAATTTTGTGTTGCACTGCTATCTTTGATTATAAGTCTTGGATTCATCTTTTTAATCATTAATAGTAATGTAATTAGTCTTTAGGGTTTAGGGTTAAGGGTTTAAAGTTGTTATTTGCGAGGAAATTGCTATGTTTTGAGTAGTTTGTGATGGATTTGCGACTAATTTGCTACGCCTCTAGCAAATCAGTCGCAAATTTGTTGCAAACCTTGAATATCTAATTTATAAAAACCATGAAAATAATTTTAAAAGTTAGTAAAATTAACTTTCAAGTATATTATAAGGTCCAATGTCTCATCATACTCTTTTCTATCATCTTTTCAATCATTAATAGTAATGTATTTTAGAATAATTCACCTTATAAACACATTCAAATGTATTTCAGAATAATTATATTTGTAATATTTATAAAAAAATAATTTCCTAACTTTGCAATGGATTTGCTATGGCTTTCGCAATTCCCTCGCAAAACCATAGCAAATTTGCTATGGATTCTGTTTTTGCAAAATCGTCACAATATTGCGATTGATTTGCGAGGGAAGGGACCTTCCCAGCAAATTTGTCGTAAATGTCTCGCAATTGAGCAGCGGATTTGCGACGACCGCATTCCTCGCAATTTTGCGAGGGATGTGCTAGGGGTTTTTTTATTTCTCTTACATTTCTTGGAAATCCATTTCAAATTTGCGAGAGCGATAATCCGTCGCAACTCATCTTTGAAAAAGGCGTGTTTTCTTGAAATGTTTTGCTTACTGAAAGAGCAGTCATTTTGGCATCATAAGGCTACATCTTATGCTTTCAACCCAACCTTTAAGCTAATTGCGGAGAACACATAGTTGAGAAAGATATATACAAGGAGAAGGACGTTCGGATCGAGGCTTTGGAGAAAAATAATTATGACTATCATCTTGCACTACAACAAAGCACGTCAATTTCAGATGGAATTCTAATGGAAAAATCCGTAGGAAATTTCTGACCGTTTTCCAAGAAGCTTTCGACAGATTTTTGAGGAAATTCCGAGGAAAACACTTCTCTCAGAAAACCCTAAGAAATTTGTGAATCTGTCGGTAATTTTTTGGAAATTTCTGACGAAAACATGGTCGTCGGAATATCCTCGGAAACTTTTCAAAACTTTGACGGCTTTCCAGAGAGCAGAAGACCGTTGGTTTATTCTAAAAGATTTCCGACGGATTACCGGGAACTTTGAAATTATATCCATTGCGATTATATCTGATGCGGTTATATCCGTTGTGATATAGCCGTTGCGATTAAATCCGTTGAATGTGACCGTTGCAATTTAAAATCCCTCACAAAACCTTTGGAAATCTCTCGCAAAACCAACAATAATAATGTCTTCTTCAGATCTTTATGGTCATTTTTGTTAATTGATGGATAAACCTAGATACAATGAAGAGACGAGCAAACTTACAGAAGAGTTTAAGGAAGGTCTTAGACAATTCATGTTATTCATGGTACGATGTCCTATCCTTGTCCAAAATATTGGAATTATAAAAATTTGGAGGTATCAGTAGTAAAGAAGCACTTGTTTAGGGATGGATTTATGCCCGGTTATAAGCTATGGTTTTCGCATGGAGAAAGTGAATCAATGGTTGATTATAGTAGTACTAGTCAACATTTCAAATGGTGAACGATGCGTTTAAGGAAAATGCTCCCTCATTAATTCAAGATGGAGATAGAGTAGAACAGCCGAATTTAGAAGCCCAAAGATTCATGATATGTCAGATGTGGTAAATATGTCATTGTATGATGATTGTAAGAAGGATCATTCACCATTGTCAGCTGCAACTAGGTTGATGGGCATAAAGACGGATTGGGATTTATCAGAGGGTTGTGTGGATGCGATTATTGATTTTGTGAAAGAATTTTTGCCAGAGAATAATCATTCACCAGCTTCATACTATGAGGTGCAGAAACCCGTAGCTGGACTTCGTTTGCCATATCAGGTGATTGATGTGTGCAGTGCTAATTATATGATTTATTGGAGAGAAGACGAAGGCTGCACTTCATGTTGTTTTTGTCGTAAACCTCGGTATCAGGATACAAGTGGAATACCCATACCATATAAAAGAATGTGGTATTTATCGTTGGTAGAGAGGTTGAAAATATTGTATTAGTCAAAGCGTACACCAGGATCAATGAGATGACATGCAGAACATATATCAGACAGTGTAATTGCGCACCCATCGGATGTAGAAGCATGGAAACATTTTTAGTCAGTCTATCATGGCTTTGCGTATGAGCCAAGGAACGTTTATTTTTGTTTGTCTACAAATGTTTTTAATCCTTTTGGGAAACATGGGAGGCAATATTCATTGTGGCCAGTTATCGTGACACCTTATAATTTGCCACCATCTTTGTGTATGAAACGAGAGTTTATTTTTCTCACCATTCTTATTCGAAGAAAGCACTTGATGTTTTTTTGCAGCCATTGATTTATGAGTTACAAATTTTATAGGAACATGGTGTAGAAGCGTTCGATGTTTCAATCAACCAAAATTTCAAGATGCGGGTGATGCTTATGTGGACTATAACCGATTTTCCAGCCTATGGTATGTTATCTGGATGGAAAACACATGGACGATTAGCTTGTCCGTTTTCCGATCCGGCGATCACAAAGTGGCTCACCATTTCAATCTCCTTCTATTGTCCCTGAGATAAGGAACTCAGCTCCTCCACCAGTTATGACCATTAAAGAGTTTGTTAGTCAACCGGGCCGAAAACATATCCAGAGACTCCACTCGGAAGAAGAAAACAGAGCTACATGGTAATTAACATCATTTTATCTACTTACATATAATTGATGAATTGGTCCTTAACTACTTAGTATTAAAAACATGTTTTCCAGGTTTGGTTTAGATAATAAATAACAAAATCTATACTTAATATTTTCAAGACACAATTGGATAAACCATGGCAAACTACGGGCATGTGGACGAAGAAACCAAATAGATGTGGTTCAAGACTTTTGCTGTAAGTTCACTGTTATTTCTTTTTTTATATAAGTTTTAATATTTAATTTCTAGATTTATTTTAGTTATTTTTTTTCACCGTTTGTAGCAAGATTAGAATTGGGAAAGCGGTCATTATCAGAAAGGGCGAAGATCGTTTGACATTCAAGCCAACATGTCTTACGGAAATCACTTGTATTCTTGGAAGCAAAAATGGAAGAAGGCAAAAAAAAAATTTAAGTGTCTAAGTCCCGAAGTTTGGCAAGAGTTTATCCGCTATTGGAGTATGAATGAGACGCAAGCTGTTTCATCAAAAAGTCGATTAATCGTAGGAGCAGACGTGGTGGAAAGGGACCAGCTACCCACAATGAAGTTCTATAACCTTTAAAAAACATGTGAGAAAAATGGTAAGCTTAGATTTTATAAGTTGTTTAGTTTTTATATGTTATGTTTTTCTTTAAATGTAGACAACAGCGGCCAGAGGAGTTGCACCTGATTGGTTAGATGTTATGGAAGCCACCCACACAAGCAAGAATACTAGACAAATTCAAGATATCGTTATCGCATAATGGATCGAGAAGATTAAGCTCCAGAAGATGGAACAGCTTAAACATCCACAATCGATATACCTCGTTAGGAAGTCAACCAAATGTGTCTTGAGGTGTAGTTGAATATATTGTTTTGTCTTTCTATTTGTTTTCAATTAATATTTCAATCATTAATTAATTATAATTTTGTTTTACTTAGGAAATTCCGTTAACCAGGGGTCAGAGACCCTGTTTAGGAAATCTTGTGTCACGAGATGGGAATGCCTCTTTGGTTTTTCCTCGGGACAATGAACTTGTTGAATATCTTAACCGGATTGTAAAAGAAAAAGACGCGACGGTCTTCGGAAGACAAGTCCCCCTTGAAAATCCCTCGGTAATTTGGCATTATTGGAAATCCCTTGGAAATGTTTCACCTTTTGAAATTTATAGAAAATTTCGGACGCATTTCAGACGATTTATAATTTCCGACAAGCGATTTTCGAGGACTTTTTATTCTTGATAAATCGTAAAAATGGTGTTTCTGAAGATTTACCGATGATTCTCTCCCTCGAAAACTGGCTATTTTCTTGTAGTGTCGTGGATGCAATTCTTAGGTGTTTTTCCATATAGTTGAGTCTGGAGATAATTGGATTACCCGCTCTTTCTTAACAATATTGCGTTTAATTTTTTCTATATGTGTTTTAGAATTGGTTATTAGTTTCAGTCATTAGTTTATAAATTTTATTATTTTTTAGTCTAACTTTTTACTCTACTATTTTAGGTAATATTATTAGAAATATAATGATATTCATTATACTAACAATTTTTTAATTAATATATATATAATGTATACATCCATCAGAATTTTACAACGAATAATGGAAAATCGTTAATTTCATACCCCAGCTAAAGGGGTATGTTCAATTCCTACATGATGTTTAATATTATGCAAATTCATACATTTGGTTAAATAAAATTCAAATTCACAACACCAACTCGTCAAATTGTGTTAATACATACTTAAGTCGTAACGGTGTTAAGAGACCGTCAACGGCTGCTTATGTGGACGCCACATATGAAATGACGTCGTTTTGGAAAATAAATAAAGAAATTTGTTTTGGCTAAAACGACGTCGTTTCTTCTTTCTTTTTCCTATTTTTTTTATTTCTCTTTTCTTCCTCCTTTCCCGAGTCGTGTTTCTCTTTTCTTCCTCCTTCTTTCTCCGTTAACATCAAGAGCCTCGGATCGGAGGAGTATACATGTAAAGTCCCGATGAAGATCGACAAGCCTATGATCACCACGATCAGTCTCAATCTCCAGAGCTTCTCGTTAATGTCTACTCCGACGTTTCCTTTCACCTTCAATCTCCTTAATCCATCAGCGGAACTCGAATCAACACAAGATGATTCGCTTACTTCGATCTCATATGCTTCCTTCTCCTTGTGTAGCTTAGCGTACGGCCATGTAATCCTCCGGAATTTCGAATCACCAACCGTCTCCTTCACCGCATCTTTAATAGGTTTAGAAACTTTTACCTCTTTAATTTGAGTCTTCTCGACTCTACTCGAACCACAGGAAACGTTGTCATCAGCAACAAAGAGAAAATCGGAGCAGGAATCGATAGAAGCAGCAGAGACTCCGATTTTTTTGCTCCAGAGAGGTGACTGAACAACAACGGGAGATATCTGAGCTCTCTTCCGGCGTAAACGCATCGATCGGAGCTTCTTCCCAGGGAACGGACACTACAAGAAAACCTGCGATATGTGACCATTGGTTGTGACCAAAATTGTAGTCGCAAATATTAGCGACTACTTTGTAACGTATTTGTGACCAATTAACGACCAACACCAATACCAAGACAAATCAGTCGCAAATTAACGACGATGTTGGGAAGTCGGCGAGTAGTCGCAAATCGCGGACCCTTTTGCTACGCTTTTAAGACTGGTCCAAAAAAGGTCGTAGTTTGCGACTAATTTGGGACGGAAAGAACAGGGTTGCAAAAAGCCGTCGTTAAATCGTTACAAAATAAGACTTATTTGTAACTCTCTTAAAGTTTTTTTGTTCCGTCACAAATCAATCGCAAAATAAATTTAGAAAACGTTGGAAACATTAGTATCTAACTCACCTAATGTTTGAGACGCCCAAAATGAAGTCACAAAATCGTCACAAATATTCACCTGTCATAGTTTGCGACCACTTTGAGACGCAAAAACATGACAGATGGGCAAAAACATAATTTACACACGATTCATCTTCTTTTCTACAAACCCTAAGCGCCGCATGTGCTTGCTGCAAGTTTCAATATGAAATTTTGGTGTTTTTTCTGTTTTGTTGGGCATTTTCTTATGTGTTTTCATCAAAATGGAACAAATCTACGGTCACCTATTTGCGACTAATACCTGAGTTCGGGACGACTTTGTAACGACTTTGCGACGCTCATATTTTTCTTGGACATTTCTCTATTCAAATTTATACCATTGTCAATATTAGATGTCTTCTACTGATTACAACAACCTTAGACATGGAAAATATAATCAATGGCATACAAATATTATAGAATTCTAAACTTTTGTAAGAATTTCTTAAAAATCTTAAACATTGCTTAATATATATTAGGTAATGTTTACTAATGCTTTGTAATGATCATAACTTAAATGCATTTCATGATTATAGTCATGTAAAGGATTAATCTTGCTCTATTGTTGTAATTTAATTGATTCTAACAATTTAGATGGACTGTAGATCGATCAAAAGCTTTAAAATTCATTAGAAAGTTTTGTGACTCTTTAGATTGGTCACAATAAGGTAGCGTTTTTGCGTCTGTTTCTTGACGCAGTTACAAAGCGGTCGTAAATTAGCTACAAAACGACGACGACTTTGCGACCACCGCCTGAGTTTGGGACCATTTTGCGACTAACACCTGAGTTCGGGACGACTTTGTAACGCTTTTGCGACGCTCGTATTTTACTTGGACATTTATCTATTCATATTTTTACAATTATCAATATTATAAGTCTTATAATGACTCCAACAACATTAGACTTGGAAAAATATAATCAGTGGCATACAAATATTATAGAATTCTAAACATTTGTAAGAATTTCTTAAAAATCTTAAACATTGCTTAATATATTAGGTAATGTTTAGTAATGCTTTGTAATGATCAGAACTTAAATGCATTTCATGATTATTGTCATGTAAAGGATTAATCTTGCTCTATTGTTGTAATTTCATTGATTGTAACAAATTAGATGGACTGTAGATCGATCAAAAGCTTTAAAATTCATTAGAAAGTTTTGTGACTCTTTAGATTGGTCACAATAAGGTAGCGTTTTTGCGTCTGTTTCTTGAAGCAGTTACAAAGTGGTCGTAAATCAGCTACAAAAAGACGACGACTTTGCGACCACCTCCTGAGTTCGGGACCACTTTGCGACTAACACCTGAGTTCGGGATGACTTTGTAACGTCTTTGCGACGCTCGTATTTTACTTGGACATTTATCTATTCATATTTTGACAATTGTCTATATTATAAGTCTTATAATGACTCCAACAACATTAGACTTGGAAAAATAAGCAATGCTATAGTCAACTTATGGTTTTGTATCTTTTTTATAATTAATCAAACCATAACATGTAACATGATATGTAATGTTAAGTAATGAGTTTGCAATTTCATAACTTACAAGCATTGCATGTGTTTTTAATAATTTAACTTGCTAGACTTTTAATTATTGTAATATCATCCTTACATCACAATAGATAGGTGTTATTTCGATCATAAGGTAAGAAATTCGTTACAAACATTTTGTGACTTTTAGATGTTAGTCACAAATTCGTCTCTCTTTGCTACACTTTGCGACTTATTAGCGACCATTTCAAACTTCTTTGCGACTGTATTGTGACATAATTGCGACGGATGATTTTCAGATTAAAATTTCGGGTTTTCTTTTAGCGGCAAAACCTCCCTCCTAATATTTGATTATAATTTCGGGTTTTCAGATTAAAATTTCGGGTTTTCTTTTTGTGACCCTTTTGTGACTACGTAAGATTTCTAAAGTTAAAACAAAACCCATTCGACACTTAGTAAATATCGACATAACTTTTTAGATCTAGGGTTTTGCTCTCTTCCTCTCAACCCGAAACTCTCTCTTCAATTTCTAACCAAATCTCTCTATTTCGATCGATTTCTCTCATACTCTAAACCCAATCTCTCTGTATTCTCTTTGATTGCTCCTAATAGCTGGTAAATCGACCAAAGGACGAGGAGGGAAGTCTGTTGCTCCCCGAGACAAAGACCATGGAATGAAGCAAATCTTCCGCAACACGACCAAGCACCTCACCTCGTCAGCCACTGTTCGATGAGGATGAGTATATGGAAGAGGAACAGCCTGAGAGTGATGAAGATTCTAGTGATGGCGAATGGGAATGTCCACCGGAAGCTCGAGAACCACCGGTGCCGCTAGACTATGAAGCTTTGATTGACGGTTTGTTGCAGCTTCCTGGGCGAAATCATCTACCAGTCTTGATTAAGGACCATATTGAAGGCGTTGAGACCATATGGTAAGGAATCTTGGCTTCTTGTTTGAGTAATTTCTGTTTGAGCTTTTGAATTTGTGTTTGAGTTTATGATATTTGTGTTTAAGTTTGCATTTGGATAGAGTTATCTTTTGATTCTTTGACTGGTTAGAGTTAGCTTTTGATTCTCTCTAATGTCGATTTGTAATTCTGATTCTAGCTTGGATTTTGTAAGTTTTTCGGTTTTTGATTTAGATTTACATTTCATTTGATTTATATTTCTCTGATTCTAGCTTCAGCTTGTATAATGTGTTGTGTTTCTGACAAGGGAAATCCTTTTGGGCTTGGATGACTTGCTGAAACCATGGCCAAAGGGAAAAGAAAAGGGAGTTGTGAAAGCTCTTCTTCCTCATCTCTGTTGAAGTTGCATCAGAAACTTGAAGATGCTCGTCGTAAGCTCGTGAAACAAAATGAAGAACACCAACAAGCCCTTTCTCGACTCTCAACCTTGGAGCACCTTTTCTCATTCATGAAGAAAAAAGATCCAGAATTAGCTGACTATATGGATGCTCACCAACCACCACCAGCAACTACACCTGCAACTGATGCAGGCACTGCACCAGCCACCTGAGAAGGCACTACACCAGCCACCGGAGATGGAATTACACCAGCCTCCATACCTGCCAATGAACAAACCGTCAATGAAAACGGTTTAGTCATTCTCTCTACCTCTCAGAATTAATCTTCTTCTACTCTTCTGAACTTATTGTTTATGTTTGTTTTCTCTTTTGAAATTATCTCTTTTGTTGGAACTTGAATTATCTCTTCTGGGACATGAATGTTGTTTGGAACATGAATGTTGTTAATGTTTTGGTTATGGATTGTGTTTTTTGGTCAATATGGTGTTTTAGGTTTCAAATTTGAATTGTCAGGATTTTTAGCATTTGATTTCAGCTTTCTAAATTGGTAAAACAATAATAGTAGTGACTAATGACACGCTTATTTCTCTCCAAACCAGGAGTCTCTAATTCGTCTCAAATACACATGAATCACAAAAGCGTCACAAATACGTCGTCTAATTTACTACTATCTTGCGACTAAATTGAGACGACCTTTGTCACTTATTTGCGACCATATTTTCGTCATGATTCACCGACGCACAACTCGTCCTAACGTAGTCGTATATACGCGTTTCCAAATTCAGTCACGTTTTGGTCTTTAATTTACGACTAAAAGTTACAGTCTTAAAGGAGTCGCTTATAAACGACCAAATTTAGTAGTCACAAAATCGTTGCAAAATTGTGACACTTTTGCGACGCTTGTCATTTTGCGACGAGAAATTTGTGACTACTAGAGGTCGTCGCTCAAACGTCGTAAACAGGTGTTTTGCGACCCATTTGTGACGATTACCGGTGTCACAAAACGCAGGTTTTCTTGTAGTGGGCGTTGGCTCAGCCTTGCATTTCAACACGATCTCCTTCATTTTTTTTCTCCACGAAAGCTTAAAATTAGAAATTCGAAGAAAAATAAATAAGAAAAGAGAAAGAAGAAAGAAGAAACGACGTCATTTTAATCAAAAGAAGTTTTTTTTTTCTTTTTCTTAAAATGACGCCGTTTCATATGTGCCATCCACGTAAGCAACCGTTGACGGTCTCTTAACACCGTTACGACTTAAGTATGTATTAACACAATTTGACGAGTTGGTGTTGTGAATTTGAATTTTATTTAACTAATGTATGAATTTCCACAGTATTAAACATTATGTAGGAATTGAACATACCCCCTTAGCTGGAGTATGAAATTACCGATTTTCCAACGAATAACTACTAGAGACCACATGAATTTCGTCGAAATGAGTCCATTGATTTTTTCCCAGGAATTGCCGATAGTTTTTGCTATCTGTCAATTTTTTGACGGATTTTTGATAGGTAGTAATCTCCGAAAATGTCTTGAATATATCTTCCTCTTTTCACCATATTAGGTTGTCGTTAGTATCTAGAAGATGTAATCGGGATGTTTGATGCATTAGCAAAAACAAACCCTTAAAAAGGATGTACCGGTTCCGGTTTAGCTCAAAAGTAAAATCCTTTGTTTGCACAACAAAACAAAAGTGAAATAATAAAATGGAAGTAGGAGCAGATGCAATGGTAATATCTCACTATATAGTCTCTCATGTACTAAATGAAATAATAAAATACTATATACTCATATTAATCATTAGAGTCTGTAAAAAATGTGGAGAAAGTCTCTCATCTCTCTCTACCTTTTCGAGATATTCTTATAATTAATTAAGTATATTTAATATTTAATTATTTACCTTTTAGATGAGAAACTATGATGAAAGACTACTATTGCATATGCTCTAAATAGTTTTAGACAATTTTAGTTGTTGGAAATCCACCTTATTTTTGGTAGTGTAAGAGGTGGTCACTCTTGTTTTGGTCTGCTTTAGTATACTATACTCAAGTATCTTCCGTCTTTTGTCCATCGAAACTTTAGGTAACTCCTTTTTGCATGTCTTTTAAGTAGAAATAACTTTATGACATTTCACAAACAAAAATACAAACAATGTGTCGCAACTAACTAGTGTACCATGGGAAAATAAATTAAGCAGAAGATGGAAAGACAACAAGAGGATATTTTCGGCAACCATCGATGCCAGCTCCCTCTACTAGATCTGGTTGATCATCTCCTGGTGGTCCGTCCTCAACTCTCCAATCAAATCGTTTCATTAGATTGGCCAAAGTCACACTGGCCATCACCGACCCAAGTCCAATGCCGGGACATAACCTTCTCCCTGCTCCAAATGGAATGTATTTGAAATTCCGTCCAAAGAAATCCAAAGGTATTTCGAAATGTCTCTCTGGCCTAAATTCTTCTGCATCAGGTCCCCAAGTCTCAGTGTCCCGTTGGATTGCCCAAGCATTAATGATCACCTATATGTCCCATTTAAAACTTTTTATCCAAAAGATTTTTTAAGTTATATAACAAAAATATGTATATATATTTCACCTGTGTGCCCGCCTTAATGTCGTATCCTCGTAATTTCATATCTTCGCTTAATAGTCGAGGGACTAATAGTGGGAGAGGAGGATGCAGCCGAAGTACCTCCTTGATCACAGCTTTTAAGTAGTTCATATTGTCTACTTCTTTTCCTGATACATACGAATTACTCTTCGAAATTGAACGAATCTCATCTTGAAGTTTCTTCATGCATTCTGGATTTCTCATAAGGCGTGTCATCGCCCATTCTATTACGGCGGAAGTTGTTGTCGTGCTCCCTAAAAACATCTCCTGTAAACGAAAAATAACTTCATATGGTTATCAAAGAATTTGTGTGTATATATATATATATATATATTAATGATGATTATAATGAATGATTTATCTTACAAATATGATGACTTTTAAGTCGCTTTTATCCAACTGGCATTGTGTGGACTCATCTCTTTGAATCGTTAGCAACATATCAACAAAATCTGGTGTCTCTTTGTCCGCATTTATATCCTCATGTTCTTGCAGCACTTTTTCTATAAAGTCACCAAACTTCTTTGTTATTTTCTCTAGCTTACCATCGAAACCCGTAATCTTACCTATCCATGCCAAACTCGGAATGTATTCCCCGACCGGGGAAAGCCCCACGGCATCCAAGAAACTCTTTGTTATGGTCTTGACATCGATTGTACCTTCCTCGCCGCTGTATTTTTTCCCCAATACAACTTTACCCATTATGTCGCATACCATATTAGTAATGAGTTTGCTTAGATTCACAGGTAAAGAAGATAAACTTGCTTCTTCCAGCGTCTCCATCAATAGAGTTATCTCTTCTTCTCTTCTTTTCTCAGAGGTCTGAACCATTTTGTTGCTGAGGAGATGTGTTGTGCATAGACTCTGCATCCCAAGAAGAAATGTATTAATGCAAAATTGAAGAGCTTACCAGACTCGTATCGAAATGTATTGTCACCACTCACCAGTGTGAACATACTTGTTAATCCTAAATAAATTACAAATAAAATTAAAAAGATATATTTGGTTCGTGGTTTCTAACTTAGATATACTGTAGGTTTTGAATCGTTTTATTAATTTTGGAATTTTTGGTATTATCGAAAAAGAAAACTGGAGCTTATAGTTTTGAAAAACAAAACTAGAAATGTGGTAGTTTAAAATATCCACTCTTTTAAAGTTCCAACTAGATTAGGCCCTGTGCTAGAACATAGGTTAAAATTCATTTTATATAATTGTTTTTAATATAATTTATATGATTGTTTTTAATAGTTTTTTTGGATAAAATATTAGGACTTGCACAGATTGAAATTTCTTCCATTGTTATTCTTTTTTTTTTTCGGTATGAATATGAGCAATGTATTATGGTGAAAGGAGATTTGCATGATTTATATTGAAAGTTTGGAAGATTCTCATTAAAATTTCATTTTCAATTGCAGAATAAAATCTCGGAAATCACGATTAAATATGATAAATTGCCAAAATTGTATTCATTTTTTATGTTTCACAATATATTTTTATTCTTTTTAATAAGTTGGTTAACAATATGGTTTAGCAATAAAATCTGCCGAAAATAAATTTGAAATATTTTCTTTAAAATCTTTGGAAACAACATGCTCTAGCAAAAAAAATCTTCCGAAAGTAAATTTCGGTTGCACCTACTATTTATCTTGTAACCAATTAATATATAAATTTAGAATATTCTTTTTAAAATTTTGGAAACAATTAAGGTTGCACCCACAATTTAATTTGTAACCAATTAATCTATCAAAATCTATAACATATAAATCTATAACCTATTTATAACCAACTTTTTAAAATTATATAATCTATCAAACAAATGTTGTGTAGTTCCGTTTTATTATAAAAGAGATTATATTATTACTTTACTGGATAACTTAACAAGTCAGTTTAGATTAGAAAATTTGATTACATGTACCCTTTTAATCTAATTTATAAAATCTCATTATTGAAACAAATATTAATGTTTAATTAATAACTCTATCTCGTTCAGAAAAACTAATCAAGGAGATTGAGAAAAGCAAATCTGAGATAATCATGAGCATATGAAGACGTCGGAGAAACCATAGATATCGAAAAAAGTACAAACCTTAACGTTCCTCCAGTATTCGCCATATGGGGCGAATACCAAATCTCGCCCGCCATTGGATATTTTATGGGCCGATTTCGTGATCGGACGGTTGGCAAACTTAAGATCATGTGTCTTCATGACATCATGAGCTACGTCAGCAGAAGATACAATGAGAACAGGGACACGGCCGAAACGAAGGAGCATGAGTGGCCCATGGCGCGCACTGAGGGAACAGAGAGCACGGTGTGGGTGGAGACTGAGCTGATGGAGGTTTCCAATGACCGGAAGCCGCCATGGAGACGGAGGTAAGTTAGGGTTGGGTCGTTTGAGGAGTAATTTAAAGAAGAGAAGAATAGTTAGCAAGGTGGTTAAGGAAAGAGAGATTAATATTATCATTTCCATTTTAGGATTAATTTTGAATAAATTTGGAACTCAATCTCTCTCAATGCGTCGAAGTGGTTTGTGAATATTAGTGAATCGTCCTTTCCCTCTAGGCTGTGTATTTTAAAGGGAAGATGGTCAATCGTCCTTATAATAATCAAAAAATAAAAATATGATCTGCCGTTAATTTAATTACTATTTTGCCACCATTAATGAGCTTTGTTCAAATAAAATAATATACAACTAGTTAACAACTCGCACATAGTGCGGATAAATCAATTAAAATAAAATTATTATTTGGGATCTGATATTTGTTTGTGTAAAATAAAATCTATAAATAAATTTTTTTTTTTGTTTTATACAAATTTACAATATAAAAATATGTTTTACCCATAAAACATTTGAAAGTAAATAATAACTTTAAAAAAATTGTATGAAATTTCTTTCAATAAAACATGAATAATTATTAAATTTTAAAAGAAATTAATATTTTGTTTATTAAAGAAGTATAATATAGTTTCAAATTAAGGGGCTGTTATTGGAGAAGTGATTTCTAAATTTATATGGAATTGTAAATTCTAAAAATCAAAACACATGAATTTTGAAATAACATGTTTTATCCTTGGATTTGAATCCTTCTATTTTACACTTTCAATTCCATTCAAATCTATTTAAAACATAATGTGGATTTTGCAATCCAAAAACAAATCATTAAATGAATATGGAATTTTAACAAGTATTTGTAAATCATGGAACCAATAACACGTCATTTTGATAAATATTTTAAAATAAATGATTGAATAACACATAATTTTTGTTTGGATTTCCAAATCCATTAAAATCATAGAACCAATAACCCTTCTAAATGACTACAAATAGTTTAATTTATTTAACAAATTTTAATTTAAGTCTGTAATGGCATATATGTAATTAGGATAATTAATAGGATTTATTTGCTAAAATGTGATTCGAGCTCTCTGGTGACGACACATCATCATTTTTTCAAGAGTGATTCTCTATTAATATATAGGGGATGTACTAGGACAACTAAGTTGACCCAGTTATTTTTCTTTAATTTTATTAATATAGATATAATAAAACCTGATTATCCCCTATATAGTATATTTTTGGATATAATTTTAGGAAGTGTTAATACTTACATCAAAATACCATTACAATTTATACACATAAGTTTTAAGAACAAATTAATAGTAATCATTAAAGATAATAATGTCAAATACACATATATTCAATTTAATTATTTTAGATATATATAGATAGAACCAAATCACCAATCAGGTAAGAAAGTCACAACACATTTGGTAAATATACTCCCTCTGTTTCATAATATAGGATGTTTTAGAGGTTTTTTTTGTTTTATAATATAAGATGTTTTAACTTTTTAAGTAACTTTTAGATTACTTTTATATTTTTTTATTATTTCTTTTATGCAGTTTTGTTTATAATTGATTAAACTTTTTTAAAGTGGTTATTTCCTAATATACGTGTTTTCACTCAAAGCATCTTATATTTTGAAACGGAAGAAGTATAACTTTGACGCTTAATAAATTTTTTATTCTAATAAATGTTTGATTGGAAAAGAAAAACTAAAATAACTTTGGCGCTTAATGAAACTTTTGGAGTCACCTTTTCGTAAGGTCTTTAAGGGAGAGAATGGATGAACCATTGGATATCAGCCAACCACTTGAAGCTAGTGATATGTTCGAGATAAGTAATTTTCTTCCTAATTTGACGATCTATAATTAAAGTAAATGAGTTGATAACTAAAAATATTAATTTAGTGTTGCTTAGAACATACATAGAGTTTTTGTTTTTCTTTTTAATATTAAAATTCGAAAATCATACCAAATGAGCTAGGCCACGGCATTTACACTTCAAATCCAGTAACAAAATTAGGGTTTACAAAAAATGAAAAACTCGCCGCCGGCTGAGAGGCTCGGACCCTGTTGATCATCGGAAGCAGAGAGTCTGATGACGTAAATCAGTAAACCGATAGAAACAGAGTAAATGAAACAGAGTTTTTATTGATTGATATCGGAAAACAAATAACACAACGTTCTCTAGAAACGCAGCATTATCATCTCATCTACAAGAGTCTCAAAGAGAGATCTCCAGCAACAATGATGAGGAACAAAGATCACCAAACCCAGAAAGTAGAAAACTAATTCAGATAATATGCATAATCCTAAGTGATGAGCTAACAGATGCTCTTA
>NC_025689.1:25271087-25273851 GCF_000633955.1 Camelina sativa
TGATGGCGTAAATCAGTAAACCGATAGAAACAGAGTAAATGAAACAGAGTTTTTATTGATTGATATCGGAAAACAAATAACACAACGTTCTCTAGAAACGCAGCATTATCATCTCATCTACAAGAGTCTCAAAGAGAGATCTCCAGCAACAATGATGAGGAACAAAGATCACCAAACCCAGAAAGTAGAAAACTAATTCAGATAATATGCATAATCCTAAGTGATGAGCTAACAGATGCTCTTATAGAGAGTTAACAAACGGTGTTGTTCCCTTTCCGTGACGTTAACAATCTTATTCTGTTACGACTCCAGCTGTCTTTTCTCATGTGCTTTACTTCTTCTTCTTCTTATCTTGACCACATGTGCAAACTCCCATTATACTATATCAAAGCTCCCCTCCTTAGAGAACCTTGCCCACAAGGTTCAGTTGTAAAACAGTACATGGATCTTCACTTGCAGCTAACAACTCCATTGTAACTTCAGTTTGAATCAAAGATTATTGAAACTGAACCTCCAGGATCCCAAACTTGACTGTCAAAATTCTGTGAAGATGGAGCCTTGCAACGATGCCACACATAGTGACTTGCACTCCCAAAGTGCATATGAGTATTCAAAGCCATGATCATTTGTTGCAGCTCCACTTCTGAAACTATATGTAAAAGCTTGAATCTCCACTTGTGCTTAATTTGATCAGTCACTTCACCATGTGTAAACTGTTGCAGATCCTGTAAAGTTTGTCTCAACCACATTCTGCATCACAAGCATGACTTTTGTGTTTGGCTCGGAAATCTTGTAAGCTCAGATGCAGTCCCCCTCCTCCTGAATTCAGTTTGAACACCAAAACTGATGAAGTTACTGTATCCTCTTTGCATGAGTGCATCATCAGAAATAGTCTGCAATTTTGCAGCCAACCAACTGAAAATTACAGCAGATACTAGCTCAACTCCTTTGGTAGATATCTCTAGTGGCTGTTGCAAATAGAACACTGCAGAAGCAAAAAATCCAGCAAAAGAAGGAGAAACATAGATGGTCTGTATGAACACAAGTGTCCTATCCATCTCTTGGTTCTCGAAATCACTAAGGTGAACTTGTACACCATCAATTGGTACTCTCCTTAGTGTTGTTTTGAACTTGAACCTCCTCGTCTTATAGCATATACTCTTCTTCTTCTTCTTCTCAAGCTCTGAAACTTTGTTCTTTTTCAAAGAATTGTTCTGCAGCCATAACGAAGGTTGTGCTGCTGTCACCCCTTTAGCCCCATCATCGCTTGAATTCTGCAACAAGCCCACCACATCGATCTGACCATACTCAAGAGAAGCTTTAATCAAAGAACTCGCCACAAACTCATTACAATCATTCCCAAGAGAAGAAACAATATTGCTGAGAAACTCAATCCCTTTAAAATTCTGATTGAATAAACCATTTTGAACAAAACTGCTGATAATCGAATTCCACTGTCTGATGCTACCATGTCTTAAACCACAATCTGAAAAGCTTCCACACATTTTGTACAGCCCCAAGATCCTCTCATCGATATAGCTAACACTGGAGCCTCTGTTTACAATTAGGGTCTGCGTTTTCCGTTGCAAGTCGTACCTTCTTAAAAGAGCTTGTGATGCATGTTTGATCTGTACAAACAATCTCATGTTCATGTTCCCATTTTGAAAGCACTCTCGAACATCATCAACTCGGAGTATTAACGCCTGATGAACAAACCACTTGTCAACGCCAAAATCTGAGACAAAGAAAACGTCATTGCCCTGTAGCGATAGGTCCTCTTTTGCACCTCTGGTCTGTTCTCTTGACCAGCAAATATCTGCATGTAAACTCAGTTCTAGAACACCTTTTGCATCAGTCAACGGCTTCCGAAATTTATATTTAAACAGCCATTCTGCCCTTGCACTTGGTGCTCCTCTATGTTTAAACTTGAATTTCCAAGATTTAAACCCTTTCATTGTCTTCTTTATTCCCAGCATTTTTCTATGTTGAGAAATTTCACCGAACACTTGGTGTGCAGAGCAATTTTTCTTGATATTTAACACTTTCACACCTCCCTCAACACCACTTGCAACCTCGCATCTCTTATTAATGTTCTTTTGAACCCCTTCTCGCTCCAGATTCTCGTTCTTCACCACATCTATATTTTCTAATCCCAAATTTACTTTCCCAAGTTCAATACTCCTCAAAAGCTTAGAATTAGTAATAGGTACCTGACCTTGTGGAGTTGGTACTTCTTCCACAAACGCTTTCTCTTCTGGAGCTTCATATACCTCATTCATCGTACAATACTCAGTAGATTCACGAAGTTCTTCATTAGGGAGCTGATTCTCATCACCATCAATCATGAGAATCCCTAATTTCTTGTGTTTAAGGTGGTGATGGGGAGTTTCTGGCTCTGCGCAGAACACACACAATCCCTTCGACCATCTCTCTTCAATCTCTTCTAAAGATATGCTTTGAAGGATCTTCATCTTGCGATTTGAAGATGAAACTTTGATCTCCGCCATGGACTCCGAGGACATGATTGGCTCAGATCTCTTGTTGTTGGTGTCAGGAATTACGAACGGAGGTGGAGATCTTAGCTGTGAGTATCGTACGCAGTTGTAAGCTTCCATCGATTGCTTTGTTTCACGATCCACCGCCTCCCTCAACAAAGCATATTCTCTCTTCCACTCCATTGTTTCCGAGGACACGACTAGCTCTGATACCATTGATGGCGTAAATCAGTAAACCGATAGAAACAGAGTAAATGAAACAGAGTTTT
>NC_025689.1:25273911-25291543 GCF_000633955.1 Camelina sativa
TGAGCTAACAGATGCTCTTATAGAGAGTTAACAAACGGTGTTGTTCCTTTCCGTGACGTTAACAATCTTATTCCGTTACGACTCCAGCTGTCTTTTCTCATGTGCTTTACTTCTTCTTCTTCTTATCTTGACCACATGTGCAAACTCCCATTATACTATATCAGAGTCACCGCACCAATTCCGATGGATTCAAGGGCCACGGCAGCAACGAACGGATCCGGATCTCCGGCAAAAGAATCCAATTTCTGCCATTAATCTTTTGCCGTCGAGCCACCTGACCCGCTACAACCCTCCTGGTGTGCGCAACTTCCGACAGCCGACATCGACGTTGACAGTTCCCGACCTAGAAAACTGCCAAGCTCAGATCTATCCCCTCTCTTCAACAGCCGAACACTTCGATCTCCACCGCGCAGAGACATCTTCAAACTGGTCTGATGGAAACACGATTCGCGGTAATTACAGAGGTTGACGGCTCACCCAATCCTCCTCCAATCAAAATCCGTGACAGTCAACATAGATCCAAAAGGATCTAGCCATTAACCACCTTGACGAAACAGTGCTCCCCACCACTCGCCCTTCGGCTTCCACTGTAGCCATAACAATCCGATTAACGGATAAGCCGAGAAGACTCAAACGTTAATCCACCGGCGTCCTCAAACCAGGGGCTTTTACGACGAGACTTCTGTTCTGTTTAACCGGAGCTGCAACTATACCGAAGGACGAGAACCACACCACCACCGTCGGTAGAAGACGTCCCTACGCACTCCTAGATCTTGAGTGTCAAACCACCACCTGAAATTAAGATCAAAATGCAAAAAAGAAAACGAGATCTGAAAAAATTGCCTTCAAGGGAGAGAAAATCGTTGTTTTCGATGCAACGATTGTGCCTCTATTTTTTCCTTATGTCTAGAACATTCATAGAGTTTCTTAAACTATAAGCTTTAGTAGCGTTGTTAGCTTTCGACAACACAAAATTATAAGACAATGCTCATGTAAATTTGACCTCTTATGGCAGAGGGTTAAAGACGGCACCTCCCAAACATATATGTCTTGGTCGGTAGGAGGATTAAAGATGGACATGTAGTGAGCATGTTGAGAATTGTAGACCCCAATTCACATATCTAACGAAATGCAGACCATGACTCTGTCCCGGTTCCTCGTCTACTTCAAAGATTATTATCATAACAGAAACATAACACAAAAACTTAACGAGTTTTCCTTTGCGTGAGGATACATATTGTGTGGGAAACTTTTTTTACAAACATCTACTATCAATTAATCAAGGTTTACATTATATTTCATATGCAAGCTTACAGAAAAATAAACAAAGTAACGTGTAGCCTAAAGACATAAGCGTCATGTCTTAGATGTATGTTTTCTTTGCTCTTTGTCTTTGGTTAAGCTATTTCCTCTATGTATCACCCTAAAAACACCTCTAGAACCCCAAAGAAGAGTTCTACATTTGTCTCTCATCAAAGTGATCTGAAGAGACCTTAAACCTAATGTAACATCTATGTTTGAGATTAGAATTAGAGATGTGTTGAATAAATAAAAGAGTTCTGATCTAATATGCTCCCAGAATTCAGATATCTAGAGTGGATACGGATATCAAAATCTATATCTGGGCAGTGCTGGCTCTTGGGGTGTGCCGGATGTTTAAAGCCCAAATCTTTGAAATAATTATAAAATAGGGTCCAAATTTAAACTGTTAAATATTTAGGCTGTAAGTCTTATAAAAAAATCAATCTAGCACATGGTACAAAGATTTTTGAAGCGTGGATATCAGAATCTGGGGTATTTATTACATATAGGGCTTATTTTAGTTTCAATTGTAATTACATAGGGTAATTTATTATTAAGATTCAAATATGATGTCGTCAAGAAACGAGCAGACGTAGATTGTTTGTGTAAAATGCGAGTGCCCAAAGAGTGAACATGTTTCTATAGGTTGGATAATGCAGCAGCATATTCATGTAGATCCCTCTTCTCTCCTGCAAAAATTTAAAATTCAAATCTATAAATGTCGTAATTCGATTACCCCGAGAGAAAAAAAAAATATAGGACAAAACAATTAGAAAAAGGGAACCAAACCTGTTGTGGGAAATCATCATTATCCAACTGTGAGTTAATCAACACTTTGGCGGCGTGATGAACAGGCGAAGGGTCTCTCTCCATTTGACCACCCATAATTAGAACCATCATAGCTTGTCCGGTATTAACCACATTTGTCCTGTTTCCTTCGGAAGGAATATATTTCTTGTTACGGCAAGAGAGAGGGCTTTCTCCCCAACCGCCTTCAACGTTTTGCGTGTTGAGAACAAACTGTACCGCTCTACGTATAGCTTCGCAATTACCATAATTCTTCCCTGCAGCCGCTAGACCTCTTACCGCGAAAAGCGTTCCATACGTGAAACAAACTCCCCAGTTTCCGTACCATGAACCGTCTGGCATTTGCAAGTCCTCTATGTATTTTACGCCTTTCTGGATTAAATTTTCGATTTCTTTCTGTCGGTGATCGGGAAATTCTTTCGTAAAGCTAGCCATTCCCGCAATCACCGAGCCCGTACATTCAAGGTACCTAACGATAAAAGATCCAATATCATTTTTTCTATAAGAAAGTAATTAGTTAAGTCCAAAAAGAAAGTATATAATATAAAATATAATATTACTCATGCTCCACAACTGTGTTCTCTGCATGCTCCACCGGACTTAGCCACTGCATTTGTTACAATATCACCTTTACTTTAGCCTCTCTTAAAATGAAATTATTCCTCCATAATTCCATTTATATTCAAACAATTAATATTAGAGAGAAAATTTGAAAAAAGAAAATTGTAAACGTACCTCTAGCCATTTTTTTCCAGGAGCTGGCTCCCAAACCGTCATACCTCCATTATCACTCTGTTATACATTGACACAACTTAATATTGTTTTGCCTCAATGTTAAACAAAAGATTCGCTTAACCGAACAATCAAAGAAGCTCTACATAGCACCTATTTACCTAGCTATAATGTCACTAGTCAGTTACTTGGCCGAATAGGTATTAACTAATGAATTCATATGCATAATACATTCAATTGTAGAGTTAACATTATATTGAAGTTTACCTGCAGGTAGATTAGAAAATTGACGGCATCATAGAGCTTCTCTACATCCATTTTTTCGCCAGTGATCTCGGAGGGCATGCGGTGGAAGAGTAGGCAGCACTGAGGAAGAAGCGGCACACAATACATGTGTCAAGATCATTTTATAAAAACGTTTAGGTTTTGATAGATTTAAGATTTTTATAGCGCCCACCTCTATACTTTCGGCAGTACCGTCCGAAATCGGCAACCCTTGTTCTCGGTCCTGAAATGTCCATCCCCCTTTGGTTATGTCTCTAAACATTTTGAGATGTTCCCCATGAGGGTTTTCGCTAATCTGAGATTGCTTCAAGAAGTCGTATCCTTTTATCAGGGTTGAACTAATCTCATCATCCATGTTTGCGGCTAACATAACTTGGAGCGAGAGGGCTGCATTCCACGACTGGCTACCCATTAACTGCTTGCACAAGTGACAATATGTAGGGGTTAGATCCCAAACTAAGATAGAGTTTTAAACCTTTTTAATAATGAATTATTGAAAAATAAAATTATTAACGGTATTTATGGAACAAACACTTTAAAATATATTATTTTAGAGAGTTATCTAATAAAATATGTATAGAACATGAGTTTCAAAATTACTCAAGAGGAAAAAACGATACAAGTCAATTTTTTATTGTCAATAATTTTGAATTACAACTAGATTTTAATCCGCGGTACACCGCATGCATATAACTTTTATTATTATTTATATTTTATATTGTATTCATTTGTTAAATATTGTATAATTTGCAAATAGAGAAATAACTAAATTTTCCTACCGTTTGTGTGGCTAAATGTTTATATTAATTTTTTAACCCGCAATATATTTCATGACCATTTGTTTGTTATATTTAATTTGTTTTGTTTAGTGTTTGAGATTCTATTTTCATTTTTAATTATTATAACAAAAAGTAAGACATCTAAATACATAGTAAGTCATTTATACTAGGCCTTCGACTTTGGTTTATTAGGATATTTCGGTTCGGTTTATTCAGTTTTTCGGTTATTTTTAAAATTGAAAGCTGTTTCGAATTGAACCGACTAAAATTTCGGTTCGGTTTAGTTCGGAAACGGCTATTTTAGTTTTTGCCATTCGGTTATTTCGGTTTATTAGTTTATGGTTAAAAATGTTTTTGATTGTTGGGCTTGCAAAAAATGGCCCATTAACACTACAAAAAAAAAAAAAAACATTATGAGATTTGTCTTGAGAGATGGAGAACCCACGACCACGAGTGGAGCTGCGGAGGCAACGGCGGCAAGATCTCGAAGCCGAAGCTTGCGGTATAGAAGTCAAAGAATGAGGACGAGGAGAAGAAGAGGATGATGATGATGAATAGATGATGAATCGAGAAGAAGAATAGTCAACACAAAAGAAGAGATGATGATAATATATGGAAGAAGAATCGTAACCAAGGAAGATGATGGTGAATCGAAAAAGAAGAGGACGATGTTGAATCGAAGATAACAAAGATGGTAAATCGAAGATAACAAAGATGGTGAATCGAAGATAACAAAGATGGTGAACTGAAGAACAAATGAAGAAGAATCAAAGAGTAACTAATGAAGAAGAGGCAATGGTGGCTATTTGGAAAAATTAGATTAGGGTTTTCTTTTTTCGGTTAACCGTTCGATTCAAGCGAAGCGAACCAAAAATCTCGGTTAACCGAGTTTAATTAAAATATTTCCGATCGGTTTACTTAATTAATAGAAACCAAACCGATTTGCCCAAATCTCGGTTCGGTTCGGTTCGGACAAATTGGTTCAGTTCAAATTCGCAGGCCTAATTTATATGCTACGATTAAGTCACATTTTTCCTAATAATTTAATTATTTTACCCAATCTTAGTAGAATCAACTTGATTTTATATGTCAAATATTATAATATTGATAGTATTGACAAATAATAAAATAAAGATTATAATCCGTATTAGCATAAATTTAATGATATTTTATTAATTCCAATATGTCTTCTTTATAATCCATCTACTACATACCATATTATATAGTATTTTTTAAAAAATTTTACATATTTGTAATATTTTAAAATTTTATTAAGTTTATATATTAATTATAATATTTAAATAAATGTAAATCAAAGTTTTGTTACGTTAAGAATTAAAGCTCACAGGTTTTTGGAAAACATAATAGGAATCAAATTGTTGTTTTCTTTGTTTGCAAATGATTCTGAGATAGAATATTTTCAATACAGAATAGAAAGCGTAGTTAAATATATTATAGTGTCGGTTTCCATATTCACTATGCTGTATTTTTCTAGTTGGAATGTTAAGTAAAATATTTAGGAAACAAGATTTGAAATAAAGCTATTTTTGAAATTTTTTTAAGGATTCACTTTGTAAATAATTACAAATAAAAGAGTAAAACTCAAAATGTACTTAAAAAATGTATATATAGAAGATAGAATCAAATAGAGTAATGCAAGTAAAATTCTTTGCCGTATCTCTTAATTCGAATTAACTGAAATAATTAAAAAGAACTATCTTTTACCTGGATTTTAAGGCCATCTTCGGCAATCCATATGAAATCGGGGACTCGAGCAAGATGCTTCTTGAAATAATCACCATCCCGGTCTTCTACCCAACATGCAAGCATATGAAACGGCTACCAAAATAACAAAAGCAAAAATTTATATTGTCACATTGCATCATTTACTTCTCTTTAGTAGGGTAATTAATTTGTCACATTATATTAATTTCTAAAATGATGATTTGTATTCTAATAGTTTGTGTTAGTGTCGTCAGTTTTTCACCATATGGATTTAATACGTTCAGTATATTATGTAATTAATGTAAAACATAGTACCTTGGCAACACATGCACCTGTGATATAATGGGTCGTTTCATCATGGTAGTGAACAAGTTCCATTGTGGTTCGAAGTGCTCTTTGTCTTATGAACTTGTTGAAAGGCCAGCGGTTTATGATATTCTCCGAAAGCATATGAACCCCTTTCCAAAACAATTCTTGTTCAAATGACTTTGGGTAGAATAGATCTTCCTGCATCATTGTCATCGGATTTTTTTTTCTTATAAACATATAAAATGTCCTTTAATTTTGTTATCCACATGACTACACTAACCTTTGCGCATCTACTACGAGCTTGGCTCCATATGATTTTGCTGTAAGGCTGAGGAAATAGTTCTTCGCGGAGCTGTAGAATGAGAGGGGTTGGTGTAGCTACAAATTTTTTGCCATACAAGTATGACATTCCCATGATGAGATCTCGGATATATATCCATAAAGTACCTGCACTCATAGGTATATAAAAAATGGTTTTAGGGACAACTCAGTGTCATGTAGACTAGTAACACATCATAACGATATACAAATCTTAAGGTATGATGAAGTATGGAACCTCCATTTATTGGAGAAAAAGAAGGGAGCATCCAAATCTCGGGTGGTAGCGGTTTGCAACCAGACCAGTCATACACTCCGAGAACCTGGATAAAGAACATTAGTTGATGCATTTTATGAATCGAAACTACAACATATACTTATAACTTTGATAAAACAATTTTTTTTAGATATCTCCAAAGTTTATAGACATGTGTCTTAAATCATACCGAAAGCCAAGCTTTAGCGATCAAGGGCGCATAGGTAGCACCCCCATGGTCTAGGATCCATTTACGAGCCATTGCGCATGCACTTCCTTGACCATCATGATCTGGTTCTACTCCCAAAATCCGTAAACAGATGTAGTTGAGGACCGTACAAAACATAACGCTATGGCTTTCCACATCTAACCCCCAGCCACCATCTTCGTTCTGCAAATCAATGGTTTTCTATCTATATTAACATTTTTGAAATAAATTTCGCAATCTATCCTTCTAGTTATATTAAATTACATAAAAAATTTTTAGAAATAATATTTTCAGATTTTATCTAATTTCTATAAATCTCTCTACCCAATTCAAACATTAATATATAATTCTCCGTTCACTTTTATTTGATTTTATATTTAAATTATTTTGAATTATAATATAATACATTTACTTGTTAAAATTTGTGATTTTTTTCATAAGATGTGATTCAAAACATTTTAAACGGACAAATATTACTCAATCAATGAATAAAAAAAATACGTATGCAATGTCCCAAATTTGTTGAAAAAATCATAATATATATAAAAGTAGAGTTTCAGTTTCTCCTTATTGGTCCATTTGGCAATGTAATTTTAACAAAAAAAAAATTATATTAAAACACAAATTTAAAACAATTAATTTTCATATTTAACTCACATAATATAAAACTGAAATATTTATAGCTTCTCCCTATAAATTATGCATTAACTTTATTTCTCCACTAAGTTGTATTAATCAATTGTATTAAAACAAAACAATAAATTAGAATTGTAACTCTCATTTTTCTAAATGTAATTTTTCATCATTTCTCTTCCTATAAATACTCATTATCTTATTCTCTTAGTCTATCACTCTTTCATTCTCTCATCTTCTTCCACTACTCTCAAATCTCTTTTTTGTTTTGTTTTGTTTTGTTTTGTATTTTTTTTTTTTTTTGTTGTTGTATGGGTTATAAAAAATCAAATCAAATATCATTGTAAAAGCTTAGTTTTAGAGTTTGTATGATATGTATATCTTATATATTTATTTTAATCTTTTAAAATGTTTATCTCCATTTTTTATTTTATATTAACATCTTATAAGTCATTATTTTCATACTTCCTTACAATATTCACCACACAATAAGATCATAAAGTTGAAATGATCCATATATAATTATCTATTATGTCTCTGGTTATCTCACATATTCATGTATCATTTTTAATAATTTATAAAGATCAATATAATATTTAAAGATCAATATAATTATCCATTTATCCATTTATAAAGACTATTTTGTTTTGTGATCCAATTGATAAATCTGCAGAGATCAATATAATATATATTTTTTTTTTGATTTGAGGTTTTTGAAAACAAAAAGAACATAATTAAACAATTGGTTTTTTGTGTCTTTAATCAAAATAAAAAATGATCCAAAAAACAAAACATATTCAACTGGAACTTAAATATAAAAATAAAATATAATTTTAAAAATATCATTTCACTAAATTCTCTAAAGATGAAACCATTAGTATGAAATCTAGCACTATAAATTAAATTGATGAGTGAAAACCAAAAAAATATAAGTTATCCTTGGGATTTTAAAAATTATTGAGATTGAAGAATTCATATAATTTTATAAGAAAACTAATTTAGTTTGTCACTTAAAAAGTAATATTTTTTATTTTGAAATATTATGTGTAAGTGTTGAGTTTATATCAACAAACAACCAAATCATGTGAATTTTGATTCAGCCACTTGGTATTCCTTTTATTTTAGGTTATAAAAAATTAAAATATTTATTTATAATTAAAGACATGTAACTCCATTTAACTCAAATGTAACTCCTATCCAATAATTGTACATTAATTCATTCCTCCTACTAACTTATTATCTTTCAAGAGAAATTATTTTTGGTTAAATTTTAATATTTTTTATTTATTTTGGTTGGCTAAACTTATATTCATATTTTGGTTGGCTAAATTAATATATTTCTCATGTAAAATTATTGTTTATAATATATTTCTCATTTCAAAGTTTAAAGCAATATATCATATATATAAATATAAGGTTTTGGTCTCTCCTTATTGGTTGATTTTCATTTAATGTTTTCTAATTTTTTTTTTTTTTTTTTTTCTAATTGCTTTAAACAATATTTAAGACCCAATAAACACAATACATTTAACTCACACATTAAAATAAAATTATAACTGAAAATAAAATAAATTATGCATTAATCATATTCTACCACTCAATTTTATTCAAACACAATAAATTACTATTGTAACTCCATAGTTCTAAATGTAACTTCCATCATTTCTTATCATATAAATAAGCATTCTCTCAATCTATCATTCTCTCATATTGACATTCTTTTACTATCTCATTTTCACATTCTCTCATTCTCTTCTACAATACCTCAAATCATTTTTCATTTTTTTTGTTATTTTTGATTTCTTATTTTTGTTGTATGGGTTGTAAAAAAAAAGAAATATCATTGTAAATTGTTAATGCTAAATTTTAATTTTAGAGACTACATGATATATATTTTACATTGTTCTTATTTTAAAAGATTTATCTCCTTTATCTAATTTGGATTATTATCTTATAAGTAATCATTCTCTCTTCCTCTCCCACCAATATCAAATGTTGTTATATCTCATATGTGTTGTAAGAGTTTGATTCTATATTTTAATTTAGAAAGTATTATATATATATAGATATTACATTGTTCTATTTTTTTAAGATTCATCTCCATTATCTAATTTGGATTACCATCTTATAGTAAACATTCTCTCCTCCTCTCCTACCAATATCAAATGTTGTTATATCTCATATGTGTTGTAACTTGTAAGAGTTTGATTCTATATTTTAATGTAGAAAGTATTATATATATTTAACATTGTTTTCAATTTTTATTTTATTTATATAAAAAAATATTTCTTTTATATTTCTTGCCTTTCTAATCTATTCATATTTATTTTTTAAATTTGCATAGTTAAATTTAAATTCACATATGTTGGTTTTAACAAAACAATCAACTTTATTTGAGAATTAGATGTTCCTATTCATTTTTAAACGATCAATGTGTAACATATAAGCATTTTGTCTTGCAATCACAAGTTCCATTTCCATTACTTAACTCCATGGTTAAACTATAATATATGTTGTCCTATTTGTAGGAATAACAACATACTTATTTAATTTATTTAAAAGAGCAGATGATTAAACGAAATAAACATTTCTCCAAATTTTATAATTCAATCAGTGAGTGTACTTATTACTTTGAAAAACTTTTACATTGAAGTTCATAAAATCATATAAGAAAACTAAAATACTATATCACTTCAAATTTGGAAGGAAACACTTGGTATTCCTTTTAAAAAAAGTCAAGACACATATAAAAATTTATTAATATTTAACTCACTTTAAAGACATTAAAGGTCATTTAACTCAAAAATAACTTCTATCCAATAATTTCATACATTCCTCCCACAAATAAATATATATGTATATATGTTAAAGATTGTATTTAAATATTACATAATTTTTTAGTTAGCTAAATTTATAGTAACATATATACAATATATATATATACATAAGAATTTATATTACTTATTAACACCATAATTCGACCCATTATTTGCTTAACTCAATATTGGTTTCAAAGCCAACTAAAGAAAAACAGAAACAATCTTATTGATATTAGACCAAAACATGGGCATACAAACATATTCACTTACACGGAAGATATTTAAAAAAATAACTTATTATTTCAACATCAACGTATGAAGGGTTTACATACGCAGTTAATTAGAAAATCTATAATACAATAAATGTATTGGAAACAATATCAGTCAATGATAAGATTGGATCCTCAAAAGCAAGAAACAACATCTTCATAATTCATAAAAAATAAACGCCACAATTATACACATATGAACGAAATGGTATAAACATATTGTGTATAAATAAAAGTGACGGCAAAGCCCGTATATGCCTAATTAAAACGAAATAATACAAAAGAAAAAACGAAAAAGACCAAAAAAAAAACAAGAAAGTGCCAACTACACCACAACCCACGCATTGCGTGGGGAAGCACCTAGTAGGACAATAATTCAAAGTCAAACAATAAAAGAAACAAAAATAATTCCAAATACGAGTGAGCATGGAGATAACACTATCAATATTAGAGTCATAGACATAGCTAATTAAGTTGATTAAATTAATCTTATTTAAAATTCAAATTGTTTCGCAGGATGGTAGTAGTTAACTTATAAAATTAACATTCAAAATACAATTATAAAATCTTAAACACTAAAATAACAAACAAAATTAACAAACAAATAAAAATTAAAAAAATCTAATAGTTTTGTTACGAACAACTTGTCCCATGATGTACCATGGATTAAAGTCTAGTGGTATAACATATCATATGTTATAAGTTATAATAATTATACATCTTCTTATTTCTTTTTCTTTTATGTTTTAATTTCAATCATTAAAAGGTTCCGAGCCAGGCCCTACATATCATATGCCCAAGACCGTTACAATTTATACCTGAGTGTTGTACATGTAACGGAGTAACTCTTTGACATGCTCCGGAGTAAAGATTTTCTCCAGGTGTCCGGTAATGTACAAGCATATCACCTGTGCCAATTTTTAAAAGAAATTCATTACATTAATATTAAGAAACAATCATATTCCTTCCGAATGGATAAATATGAGTAACAAGAGAAAAGTAAACAGAGTAAAAGTGAGATAATCTCACAAAGGGAGCGTCCAAGAACATAGAACCAGAGCATTCAGCAGGCCAATGTCCGTCGTTAGACTGACACGCAGCGTAATAGAGTACTCCTCTTCTTAGTGCTGTTTTACCGTCTTCATATGTTATCTTCTCTGCATCCTCTACTCTCACTCTCGGGATCTTCTGCTCGAACTTTTTCTCCCTTAGAAACTATAAAACCAAAGAACCAACTAATGGTTATATATTTGGAACATAAACTTATAAAGTGTGATAATATAATTGTCATAAAGACAAAACAAAAGAGTTTTGTTAAAGTGCAGAGAGGTCTCATGACCAACCTGCATACGCCAGAAGAGATCAGGACTAGCTTTGAAACGTGACTTGTTGTTTGAGAAATTCAGGCGAGCCTCCTCGACCTCGGCAAGTTCCTCAGGAGAGCCCCCGTTAGCATCAAACTCCCAGATCTGTCTTCCGGCAAAGTTGTTGGTGGTGAACAAGTGAGGGTCTTGTCTTGCCTCAGCTCCGATTCTCAACCTCCACATTTCTTGTCAACCCTCTACTCTAGCTCGTTAATCAATAAGATATTTAATAAGAAGACGATCTTCGTTGAAGATTATTAAGCGGGAATTGCTCAGAGATTAGTTCTTAGTCTTTTAAAATGTTTTACTTAACTTGTTAATCAATTATAAGGTATAATAATTTTGATAAATTATTAACTTCCAAGTTGTATAGAGCACATGCAAACAAATTTAGGTCAAACCCCTTGGTATTATTTTTTATAAACAAAAAATCGGGGTAGAAGAAAAACCAACCAGACGGAGATTAATAGGCTTAGACGTACGGTAATAAATCAGACGACCATCGATCAGAGTAAAATCATAAAATAAAATATTATGATATGTATTATTTTTTTCCTTAATTGCGTTTATCATAAAATTTATATTAACATTTTTGAAGTACATTTTGTGTCATGCTCTTTTAGTTTTGCTTATTTAAATTGTTATTTACAACATTAACTCTTCAAAAGTTTCCAAAAATAACATTACTTCAGATTTTTTTCCTAAATATTTTACATTCCATTCCAACTAAAAAATTACAGCAACATCAATATGAAAAAACAAAATATGATATATTTAACTACAACTTTTATTGTGTATTGAAAATATTCTATCTATGAATCTTTTACAAACCAAGAAAACAACAATTTGATTCTTATTTTGTTTTCAAAAACCTATGAGTTTTGATTCTTAACATAAGGAGAACTTCGATTCACATTTATTTAAATATTATAATTAATATATATATAATTAATAAATTTTTTAAAATATTACGAATATGTAAAATTAAAAAGTTCAAAATACTATATAATAGATGGGTTATAAAGACGACATGTTGGAATTAATGAATTATCATTAAATTTTTGTTAACATAGATTAAATCCTTATTTTATTATTTGTCTAACACTATTAATATTAGAATATTTGACATATTAAATTAAGTTGATTTAACTAAGATTGTGTAAAATAATTAAATCATTAGAAAAAATGTGACTTAATCATAACGTATAAATGACTTATTATGTATTTAGATCCTTTATTTTTTTTGTTATAATAATTAAAAATCAAAATAAAGTCTCAAACACTAAATATAACAAACAAATAGTCATGAAGTATATTACGGGTTAAAAAATGAATATAAATATTTAGCTAAACAAACGGTCGAAAAATTTAGTTATTTCTCTATTTGCAAAACATCAAATATTTAACAAAAAATACAATATAAAATATAAATAATAATAAAAATTATATACACGCAGTGTACTGTGGGTTAAAATCTAGTTATGATATATATTTTATAACTTTTTTTAAATTGTTGAGTACTTTTCTATAAAAATAAAATTCTCTTACGATAATTAAATAATTAAGAGATTTTAGGTTTAGACCAGAATATTTTGGATAATTCCACCTAAATATTATTTGAACCAGCAACTTTTAAACTTTAACCGGAAATCTTGACCGACTCAACATTTCTTAAATAAACGGAGAGAGTATTGTTTTGTTTTCATGGGATCTCTAATTATTTTAATCCTCGACGCTTACTATGTTGACCCCGAACACGTGATCGATAGTTAATGCAAAAATAAGATAGCTGTAGATAGACATATGGTACGATGTAATCTTTTTTATTTAATGCTATCTGATCTCTTAAATTCTTGCGTTTTGAAAAGGTAACATGCACTGACAAAAGAAAAAAAGGATTATAAAAGCAGTAAGCTTGTAATTGAAGCTTCTTAACCTATACCCAGAGCCGGCCAAAGGCCAAGCCCATGAAGCATATTTTATATATAACTTTCGGCCTTATTTTTCAAAAAATATATTTAGTCTAGTGGCATTTGTTTTTGTTAGTGGGAATGAGTTCATGAGTTCGATTCTAACTTATAGCAAAACAGTCCTTTTATTTTAATTTGATTGTGGCCTTTATTAACTTAGAGATAGCTCTGCCTATACCCAATGATTTAATGCTTATAAATGCAAAGCGTAGCGGGACTGCGGAAGTTTCAGTGCACTGCACTCCATTGTTGTGAGTCATATGGTGCAGATACAACTGGAGAAAGCTGTCATCGTCAAGTTGTACTATGATTGCAGATAGATCATCCTTTATAGTAGAAAAGTATAAATATAATCGATGAAAATATAATAACGACTAATTAGTGTTAAGAAAAATGGAACTCACCGCAGGCATGGCGAAGCACCACTCTCAGCTCAGCGACTTGGCAAGCCGATAGACAGAATCATTCGAAACAAGCTTTTCCTCCTTTTAAATTCAGGGCACCGTAATTACACCGATATCCTTATACGCTGGTTTTCTACCAGAACTTAAGTTTGTCATCTATGTATTAAAGATTTAAACCCAAAAAACGTTACATTTGTTGTAAAGAGAAGGTTTTTTTGATGAATAAAATTTACATTCATTCCAAAAGAAAAATGGAACTCACGTTCTATCTTTTAATACTACTAGGAATAATTGCACTATATATATATGACATCTTTTATAATACGACATTACGACACCAGGTAAGAATACTACACACGTTTGCGTCAACAACCTTTAAGACTTTTGCACTCTCTCCTTTTCTTGACCATATGTCTCCTTGCCGTGGCTAAGTCTGCGTCAACAACCTTTAATACTTTTGCACTCTCTCCTTTTCTTGACTATATGTCTCCATGCCGTGGCCAGACTTAGGGCATCTCCAACCCATTTCTTTTTTTTTACTCCATCTTGGAGTAACTCCATTTTAGAGATAGTTTTCTCTAATCTATTTTTCCATTTTTGATTCCAAAAAAAAATATTTTGTTTCTATCTTATTATTAATTTATATAATGATCCTTTCTTTATTACAATTACAAATTTGACCTAAATATTTTATTTTAGCAAAAAGATAAATTAGCATATTATTTATATTTAAAATTTATTATTGAACAACAATACATTACACAACATTCATTAATTATTAAGATAAACATATGAAATATTTTTTGTTTATGCATCCATAGAGTGTTTTTCCCACTAATGATTAATTATTAGTCTTTGTTGTATTAAGCTGTTTTTTATTTTTAGTTTAAGTCATGTTATGTATTTAAAATTTTATTATTAGTTATGCTATTTTGTATCTTTTTTTTTGTATTATCTATTTTCTATGTAATATATGCTGTTGTTGAATTTTAACATTATTATTTATAAATTTAAGTATAAAGTAATAATAATTAACTGTATTTGGATATAAAATCTAAATATATATAAATCTAAAGGACTGATTTGTAAATAAAAAAGCTCAACTGCAAAATGGAGAAATGAATTAAAAGTCTCCAAATATAGAGAAAAATATAGAGATCTCCATTTTGGAAATGGAAATAAAGGGGATTGGAGAAGATTTTTTTCCAAAATAGAGTTTGGAAGCAGAAATGGACATAGACTGGAGATGGTCTTATGGGAGCTTAATTAAGGCAAGATTGAAATTGGAGATTTTTCCAAAAATAAATAAATAAATGTAAAAGTCATTTTGAAACATATAGACTATTGAAAACAAAAGAGTAATCTTAAAAAAAAAACAAAGGCATAGTCTTTTTTCCTTATGTTTTAATAAACTTTTTCACCAAATTCTCATAATTTAGGTTCCTAATTAGTTCATTTTCTATGTATATGATAGCAAGCATCTGATTGTGATTTCACAAAGACAAACACAAAAAAATTATATGAAAGAATTGAAGATATTTTGGGGGCTTGAGACAAATGCAAATTTTTTTTCCCATAGACACGGCTCTTTCGTTAGGACCGGGTGTTAGATATTTATTATCGCTTTGTATTTTTTTGAAGAATAAGATAATAATATTATAATTTTATTTAACTCATATATGGATTGAATAGCAGATATCAATTGTTTCAACTATTCATTCATCATATATACTCAGATCATTGTCCGACTTGTTAAAGTAATATTCTCTCTATTTTTTTATATATAATCTTTTAGGTTTGTGTACACAAATTTATAAATCATTTTTTTGGTGCTAACTTCATCAATTTCGGTTCAGATTCTCCTTATTGTAAAGGTGAATGTATGACCATTGCTTATCTAATCTAAAATCTTTAGTTTTGGTGTTTATGTGAGCTGTGGATCTATTTCTTGCTTGTCAGGTGAGTGTATAACCATTGCTTATCTAATCTAAAATCTTTAGTTTTGGTGTTTATGTGAGCTGTGGATCTATTTCTTGCTTATCTATGAGATTTTGTGCTTTCTATTGCTTGGTGAGACATCTAGAGGAACTTTGGCTGAGCTTAGTGCGGTCAGAGGTAGAATTTGGAGTTGGAGATTGAAGGAGATCGATGCTCGACATCAGAGTCGGTCGACACCAGGAAAATGTCGGTTGACACCATGTGGAGGTGTTGGTCGACACTGCTAGTGCTTTCGGAGATGTCGAGCAGGTGTACGTCGACACCAGGTGTCCAAAGTCAGTCGACACCATCTGGTGTCGGTCGACACCTTCCTTAGCAGGCGGCTGATGTTGTGTTTTCTTTGTGTATTGTCTGGTTTGTTTGTTGTTTGTTGATTGTGGTATGTGGAGATCTTATTGCTTGTATGTATAGTCCACTAGACGGGAGGATTGCCTCATTGAGTATTTATGATAATACTCATGCATCTCAACTGTTGTTTGTGGTGCAAGTAGGCAAAGTGTGATCGTGGAATATGGGTGATGAAGAGGAGGATGTTCTATAGACTCAGTTTTTTGTTTTATGCTTCTGTTAGGTTGCTAGAATGGAATGATGCTGTCTAGAATGGATGTTTAAGTTGTTGGTTCTATGACGTTGTTATATGCTTTTGGTATTGTTGGATTGTTATTGGTTATTCAGTTATTTAATTTATTCGTTTAATGATAATGGTTTATGTTGTTGAGTGTTATTTTCTAGTTGTATATATTGGGGTTAGGATATTAGTAAGTATGCGATCACTAGATATTATGTTTTTTTAAAAATGGGTCGGATTGTTTCAGTTTGGGTCGGATATTAATGCTATCTTACGTGGGATTCAAAAAGTATATTCTATGTGGTATCAGATCTCTTACGGTTCTAGGTACGGGTTCATTGTGATTTTTGTTATTGATTCTTGGATTTATATGCTTTAATTGATTATGTGAGTTGGTTAATTATGTGCGGTATTGAAACGACCGTCCCTTTTTTTTTTTTTTTTTAATAAATAAAAATAATAAATATAATATAATAAATAGAACTACAACTAGTGGTCCCATACCCACTAGCCACCTAACCACAATCACAATCATCAGCGGAAATAACAACACCAACATAATATCCAATAATACTCCAATAAAAAAACAATAACCATAATCATCAACAATGATCAATCCAAACAACAAGAAACAAGGAACCAGCAACCTAACAATGTTTCTAATGACCCAACTCTAGCAACCTAGCAATGCCAGACAACATCCAATCGAGTCCCTAGAACATCCTCCTCTTCATTGCCTTGATTCCACGATCACACTTTGCCTTTACCTGCACCACAAACACAAATTGAGATGCATGAGTATTTGATAAACACTCAGTGAGGCAATCCTCCCATCTACTGGGCTATACACACAAGCAATAAGATCTCTACATGCCACAAACAACAA